>NW_017731734.1:1018982-1102256 GCF_001890085.2 Hipposideros armiger
CTCTCTCTCTCTCTCTCTCTCTCTCTCTCTCTCTCTCTCTCTCTCTCTCTTTCTCAGCAGAATTACAGCTTCACCAGTTCCCAAGCCCACAATCCCTGGTACGCAGCTAGAGTAGGATTGTCAGCCCAAGTCCATGTCTAAGGGAGACTATTTGAACTACCTCAGAACTGCTAATGTGCAAGTTGCCAATGGCTAAAATGGTTTAAGGCACATTCTTCCTGCCTGACCTCCACTCTCTTCCGAGGCTGAATAGGGACTACGTGTAAGCAAAGAGGGTACAAAGATATTTGAAGAACTTGCTGACTCCCCACAAAGGGTTTGTAAACAGACCGCAAAGGGGAGGAAAGGGCATGAAAGGGCAGAACATGCTAGAATTCCATGTCTGGACTGAAAAGCAGCAAAGTCAGCTCAGTGGCCACACTCTGTCCCCAGTGTTTTGGTAAAACCTAAGCAGAGGACTAAAGTCAGAGCTCTGTGATGTTCACGTTCATCCCCCCAGCATCTCATCCCCACCTTCCACACACACACGTGCCCAACCACACTGTGTTAGCCCTGCGGGAATAATAGCCAATAAGCCCAGAATGCAGTCAGACTCAGTGTACATTGACTGGAGGCTTGGGGAGCTTTTCACCTAGTAGCTTCCTGAAACTTCCCTCCTCTTGTGAAACTAGTAAATAAAGGTGAGATATAACCTGAGTTTGCTGGGTGCACAGTGAGAGCGAAGTGCCCTGCAAAACGGACCCTGTAAGAGACAGACTAAGAATCACAGAGTGACCTAAGCTGACAATTCATTGTCAGTGTGTGTGTGTGTGTGTGTGTGTGTGTGTGTCTCCCTGGGTTAAGACTATGAAAGCAGGTGAGAGACTATTGTGAGTGGTCCAACAATGAATGGGGAGCTGAATAACCAAGAGTTTCAATACCAAGGGGGATGTGTCCTTGGAAAAAACAAAAAGACATATAGGGAGAGAAGCCCAAGAGATGAGTAAAATAGAGAGATGGGGATAGAGGAGGAGTTAATTTTCAAAACCTGGGAAAATACAAGAGGGTGGGGAAAGAGATCATTGCAGTCGTTCCCACACTCCACTTGTCTCTAGACAACAAATAGGATGACGAAGAAAAATCATCAGAGAGTCACAACAACTCTTGACAAGTTGTAACACTGTCTCGAGTTATTTGTATGTTGAAAAACGCTAAAAAAAATTGAGACATGTCTTCTTATCAAGGGAATGTGAATTCTACTTTTCCTCTTAATATATATATATTTTTTTCCATTGGACAGGTAAGGGACTTTGAAAGCTTGAATTTAAATTAATGCTGTTTTCCAGACTAATCCGAAGTTGCAGGGTAAGAGGACACTCTCATTTCCCCTTGCTCTGGAAATTCCATGTCACCTGAGCTGATCTTTGGTTAGCAAATAATGAGGAAACATCTTCAAAGAGAAAATTAGTTCTTGTCTTTCAATTCTATGAAATTCGATTGCTTACTTAAGTTGGCCACAGCATTGTTAAATTTCAAATAGAGGGCCCGCTGAGTGGCGCAATGGTTAAGAACTGGCTTGGGACGCCAGAGGGCCGCGGTTTGGATCCCACATATGAGGGCCAGTGACACTGCCCTCCACAGCTAAGATGCTGAACAACAGCTCAACCTGGAGCTGGGCTGCTGTGAGTCGCCGGCCACGGCGTAGGCTGCACTCCCTGTGGCAGTGGGTTGCCATGGGCTACCGTATGTAGCCAGCAGCCAGCGTGAGCGGCCAGCAGCCGCAGTGAGCGGCCGTCCAGAAGCCGGCGACTGATGTGCCTCGCCCGGAAAGAGCGCAATGATGGTGCCAACTTGGGCCAGTGAAGCAACGTCCTCCACAACTAGACTGAAGAACAAAACGACAGCAACTTGTCTGTTCCCCTTCCCCCAATTCCCCAGCACTGTTCCCATCCCCCCCAATTCCCCAATAAAAATCTTTAAAAAAAATTTTTTTTCAAATAGAAAAAGAACTATGAGAGCAATGGAAATAACAAAATATCTAAGATTTACAATAACAAAGATCAAACAAGATCTTATAGAAAGTAGCTTAAAACTCTATTAAAGGAGATAAAGGATTATTGAAAAAATGAGAAAAATGGAGAGGTATACCATTTTTCATAGATGAAGTGATTTAGTATTATAAAGATGCTAATTTTAGTGAAATTAATGTACAAATTCTAATCCATTTCAAATACTATCTCAGCAGAATTGTTTTAAGGCTATGGACAAACTTATTTTAACACTCTATAGGAAAATAAGGGCTCATCCATAGCTAAAAATCAATTTTGATAACAAAAATAACAATTACAATAGGTGGTACAGTAGAAGAAACAGGCAAATAGAACTCTAGAAAACAATAAGGAGTTCAAAAATATGTTTATGTACATATGGAGACATGCTATATGGTAGAATACCACCACAAACCAGTGAGCAAACAATGGATTTTTAAATAGAATAGATATTATTTGGAAATTGCATCATGTAATGGGGAGAAAACCTGTTGGATCTCTAACTTAGATTACATACAATGAAATCTCTGGATGAATTAAAGACCCCAATATGAAAGTTGAAACTACAAATATAATTTTTAAATGTAAGAGAATAATCTTGTGACAAAGGGCAAAGAACTTAAATAAGACCTAAAACATATAAATTATAATATAAAATATTTTGTAGATTAAAGTGCAGCCAGTATTTCTATCCCATGAACATTATAAACAAAATAACAAATGTGTGGGAGATAGGAAAAAGTTGTTTTAGATGCTTAAAACAAACAAATGGGATATTGTCTATAATATACAAGCAATTTTCACTAATAAATGCAATAAAATTGGAACCCAATATAAAAATAGAGAATGTATATAAGTAGGCAAGTCACAGAAAGGGAAATCTAAATGGCTAACATATATACAGAGATATTCAACTTTATTAACAATTAAGTAACTGTAAATTTAAGTATCATTACAATACTCCTTGATCATCCAAATTTCTAAAACCTAAAAGTCAGATAATAAATTTTAGAAAGATATAGAGAAATATGAAACCTCATGCATTTTTGGTGCACATGTACACTGGTGTTTCCACTATGGAAAACAATACAGCAGCACTTAGTAAAAGTAATCATATAAATGCTCTAAAATCTAGCAACTTTCAAGCATTTTAATCTCACAATTGACTGAATTAGCAAGGAATTGGAGGCAGCTTAAAAATTACCACTAGGGAAATGAACAAATATGACGAATGCATACATACTATGGAATACTATGCATCAGTTAGAAGAAATTAACTATAGGGTACATAAAATAGTAAAGATAGGCCATTTTTTTTAAGTGTTGATTTCCACTTCTGGGTGGAAGAGAGTATAGGAGCAGAGAGGACGTCCACAGAGAACAACTGGGAAATCGAAAATGATGAAGACTGACAACACCAAGTACTAGAAAGAAACCTAAACTCTCAAAGATTGCTGGTGGTACAACTAGTGTAAAAACATTTTGGCAGAATTTACTAAAGCTGAACATGTGTACATTTTAAGACTCAGCAATTCCACTCCTAGGTATGTACTCAACAGATATATAAACAGAGGGTACCAAAAAAATGTATACTTATTTTAAGAAAGGAAAAAACTGTATTAAAATTGTAACACTCAATATATACTGATAACAAAAGATGAATCCAAGTCACATTTGACTTCTGCAATTACAAGAGGTGAACAAAGTGGTTACCATCAGTGTAATTTGAATACAGTTTTATTCCTTTCTTAAAATGTGTATACATTTTTGGGCACCCGCTCTATATATGTATATCACAAGAATCTATAAGAATGTTCAAAGCAACGCTACTTACAATCCCCTTAAGCTAGAAACAATCCAAATACCTACCAAGAGTAGAATAAATACATTTTGATATATTCATACAACTGAATATTACATTGCCATGAGAATAAATGAACAACATGGATAAATCTCACAAATACAATGTTAAGTGAAAGAAGTCAAACAGAAAATAAACATAATGTAAAATTTCATCTAAGTACAATTGAAAACATGCAAAATTGATCTGTAGTGTTGACAGCAGAACTGTGGTTCGCTGGGCAGGGGAAGGGCTGTGACTAGAGGGGGAACATGGGGTCTTTCCAGGTTCAGATCATGCTGTGCTTCTTCATCAGGTACTGGTTAACTTTGTTAACTTTGTGGAAATTCATTAAGCTGTGTCCTTATAATTTGTGCAATTTTCTGTATGCACATTGTATTTCAATAAAAATTTACATAATAAAATTCAAAGTATTGAGTAGCACAATAAGAAAGAATTAATTCAGCCCTCTGTGCCTGAGGTTATAGAAAGAAGAAGAAAAATAAGTAAAATAAAAACAAAGGAGATTCTGAGGGGAAAGAGAGTAAAAACTAAAAAAGGAAGACAGAGAGGAGACTATTTGAATTCTCTACAAGTCAAATCACTAGTTTAAAGACAGAGCACCATGGTGAATGCAATATAAAACAATATTTACAGATGTGAAAGCCTTTTACGCATGGGGCCTGATTGCTGCCACCACCATTAATCCCTTTCATTAACAAATTTGTTTTCACAGTGAAAGTAGAAACATAATTATTGCTGTATGAGTGTTTTAAAAAAAAAAAAAAGAGAAAAGGAGAAAGAAGGAAGAAGGGAGGGAGGAAAGCAGGGAGGGAGGGATGGAGGGAGGGAAAAAGAAGGGAAGAAAGAGAGAAAAAGAGGAAAAGGCCCCAGTACATTTGACTTTCCATGCCTATTTTAGTCTGGGGAGCCTACTGGCCCAGTGTTATCTGACTAGATTTTTTAAAAGCAGGGGATGGGGGGAGATTGGGTGGGGAGTACTGCTCAATTTTTCTACAATTAGTACAGCAATGTGGGCCTCATGGACTTAGTATTGGATGCAGGCACATCATTTTATCACAAACATGAGATCTCTTTCTTAGTGCAGAGTGGGAAACAGTCTCATTTGGTATGAAATGACTGGCCTCAGGCTAGAAAGACATCGATTCCCAGAAAATACACTTTGTTTTGGGTGTTCAGGTTTTTGGTTCTGGTTTTGTCTTTATTCCATTTGACCTGGAAGACTTAATTGAAATCAAAATGCCTCCTAACCAAATTAAGGCTGCATTTTGAGAGGGTTGTTTTGAGCATAGGCCTTTAGTTGTGGGAGCTATATATTAGTCTCAACCAGCTTTTGCTCTTTGCATTATAAACTCATGGTCTATTTTCATTCAATACCCATCCTTTTCAGGCCATTTCGTTTTGGTAAAGTCACCAGCCTGAAGAACTGTTTCCCCACCCCCCCCCTGCCCCTGCCTTGAAGGTTTCATGCACAAGGATGGAAAACTCAAGGTTTGGAAACCATAATGATGACCTACAGTATACCTAAAGTGGATCATAATTCTTCTTGTTTCTTTTTTGTACAGAGGTCTTTAAAGTGTCCAAATTGATCAAATCATGTTTCCTTGAGATATTCCCAACCAATTCCCAAAGTCATTGCTCACCAGATGAATGCCCTGTCCCTTCTTCAAAACCCTCTTCTCCACTCCAGATCACATGCATTGCACTCCTGCATTGCGTGCTCTGCACACATCTGCCATTGCACACATGTCATACCACATTAAACTACTGTGTGTGCCTGTCTGTCTCACTGACTGGACTACAAGGTTTCTGAGGGCATGACTCTGTTGTAATCACTTTTGTAAAGTCTAGTACCTAATACAATATCTAGCATTTGATAAGTACTCATGAGTATTTGCAACATCTTCATGATTTGTTGAATGGATCATTGAAGTAACAATTCATGTGGTCTATTTCTAATTGTAAGAATGAAGTTCCAGATAGAGGTTAAAACAGTATGAAGGTTATGAAAGCAGTAACCACATTCCCACTAAGGAGCTGTTCTGTAACCCACGTCAGTAAAACTTCAGCAAATCTCTTTCTCTCTCTACTCCACAGTCTCATCTCTCTTCTCCTCTTTTCCTCCAAGTACTTCTTCAACTCTTTCTTATTCATTTTTAAAATCCAATTTTTTTTTTTGTGAGGAAGACTTGATGCTGCTGAGAAATTTACTCTCATTAAGTCCCTTGTCTCTCAGGAAATGGCTTTACACAACTTTACTCCAAGTATCAAATCTGTCTTTTTTCCGAATGCCTTTTTTATTCAATTTCACAGCAACAGAGCTAAATGGCACAATAAAGTGCTATTAGTTTTTCCAATTATTTGAGCAATTCAAGATTTGCAAAGTACTTTTATGTATTATCTCATTTTCCCTTCACATTAACTCTTAAAATAATTCCAAGTTTACAAATAAATAACTTGAGACTCAGAAAGCTTTAACAACTGCTCAAAATCATGGAGCTAATAAACAGCAGAGTTAGGACCTAAACCCAAATCTTCTGCCAACATTACCATATTGTATCTAATAACTATGCTTCTGATAACAACCATAATTCATTCACATGAGTACATTTGTACCTAGCCACAAAATCTTTATGAAGATAATACTGTAGCGTTATGATATACCTCCATATACTACATAAACTCTATGGTATAATTGAGAAGTATAAAAACCTGGCCCTTAGAGGTTGGACCCAACAACACACCCAGTTACACCAATAAGACATCCTGAACAGGAGCGAGTTTCCTCTTCCACCCCACTCTGCAAGAGGAGAAAACAAAAACACGAAGGACTGCTTGTCCTTCTGGTGAAAACTCCATTGCACTTCTGAGTAATCATTTTAACAAAACAAATTAATGATCTGCTCCTCTGGAAGCAACCCCCATTTTTGCAAGTCAGGATGGCAGATAAACTTCCCTAGTAGGTACAAGGTTTTCCCAGCTCCTCTCCCACTGGACTCTGCAGACACACATCCTCCAAAAATACAGCTTTTAGATGCCAGCCTCAACAGGCGTGGGTGGGGGTGGGTATATGCTTAGAACAGATGCTGAGCACCATGTGGCAGTAGGAGGAAACACTGGGCTGATCACTCTCCTGTTGTGGTGTTTACTGGGATCTAAACTCCCTTTGCAAATCCTCCATGATTGCCCTGGGTGTTTTTGCTCTTAGCTCCAGTTAAAGTAATATGTGGCTTCCAGCCAATGCCCTGGTAGAAGATTTAAGTCAATCAACAGCCTGACCTGTAGCCAGGACATGTCTCACAGTTAGGGCCCATTCTTTGAGTCCTAGAAAGATTGCAACCACATAGAGATTTCAGAGTCACTAGCCGCTCCATTGTACAATTTTAAAACATTTCTAAGCATGTGCTATGAAGCAATCACCAAAAGTCAGCCATTTTTTTCCCTTCAAAAAATACACGTAAAAATAGAAAGAGCCCATCATTCATTGAGTGTCTACTATGTCAACAGTCTACTAGGTCTTTTGCATTCATCATCTTAGTCAGTTCTCCCAATAACACTTTAAAGCTGAACATCATTTATCCGCATTTTAAAGATGAAAAATCTAAGGTTCAGATAGACAAAGTTTCCCCAAGTTAACACAATTAGAAAGTACAGAGCTAGGATTCAACCCAGACCTGTCTGGCTCCAAAGCACACAGGGTTAGACAGAAATAATACGCATTATTTGATGAAGGACATGATAATGCAGGCCAGTTGGAGGTCCTACAGAACCAAGTACGTACTCTCCTATCACACAGGCAAAATGAATCCAGTTCTCACTTCCGGATCCATGAAGAAAAAATTCAAATGGCCATATAATTGGTCCTAGACCAAGAAGTAATTGAATAACCCATGGCCTTGCTGATGTCTAACTCACTGGGGTGAGCAAAGGGAGAGGCCTTGCTCTCTGCAGGATTGAGAGCAACAAGACCTTAGATGTTTTTCTGTTAAAGGCAACTTTGTCTGAATCACCTTTATATTTCCCACAGCACCTTAACCAGGTTTTCCAAAAACTAGGTGCTAAGTAAATATTTCTAGAAGGTATAAAGGAATGGAGGAATAGAAAAAGTCAGTTATTTGTGGAATGGCAAGCAAGAACAGCAGGAAAATAAAAACAGTGTAGGCTCAAAGAGTAATCTGTCACCCTTTCTTTGAGAAATATTCATGGACAGCTCAAGTTCTCAGCACCTTTTTCCTCTTCTAAACTGCTTAGAACTTATTATAGTGATACCTTGTTGTTATTAGCATATGCTAACTTGTATTTATTCAAGTATTTAACAAATAATAATTAATTGCCTGTAGAGGATACAATTATTAGTTATTCTTTTATGCAGCTGTCTGCCAGCATCTCCCCCAATTCATATATAAGGTGGTATAGAAAGGAAAGCTTGTTTTATTCTGCTCTGTATTCCCTGTGAGTGCTCAGGGCAACATCCATCTATAAGAAAGGCTTAATCAACATTGGCTTAACAAACAAGCTTCCTTCTAGTGGGCACTCCATAAATCCTCCTAAAGACCAAGTTCCCCATTATCCACTGCTTGTTTGTATGCCAGAAACCTACCCAGGCATAGGTGAGGTTCGCCTGGCAGATTCCAGAGTCTCTCCTTTAAGGATCTCTTGAACCTGGTAAGGTAACTACAGGAATACATTCCCCACTCATTACCCATGTGCCTCAACAGAACCTGCTTAGGAGAGGCCCACACCAGAGCCATTGCCTGTTTCCTTTAAGTGAGAGTGAAGCCTGGCTTTGAATGCAACATGAGTTCCTTGAAGCTTGAAGTGTTCAATTTTACTTCGCCATGCCCCCAGTATAATCCATTGAAAGGGCACTGTCCTTCAGGCCTTTCAGCTGGGTTGACAGCTGCCCGCTGATTAATTGACAGGTTAAAAAGATTGATTCCACATGTCAGAGCTGTAACCCTGCCAGAACAATACAGCTGTCACTTGGGCTGTAAAACAGACGCTTACATTAGCAGTCCTGACAGAGCTGCACACGGACACATGCACCTGCCTTTATGGAGAGCCTAAACACACAGCCATGCTGAGATTAATCATCTTGAAAGCAACACTGGAAGATCAAAGAAATGTTTCTATGATGAAAACAGTGGTAGCAACACTGCCTTGGCATGTTCTTGGTCTGCAGATGGTGCCCATTGGGCATGCCAAGAACGGTGCAGGGGACAAGGTGGGACTTCAACAGTTGTCTGTGGTGACCGCCTGCACCGCTAAGGCCGAGTCCCTCCAACATGCACTTACACGGTTCCTTCCATTCACGGACAAAGCCCCACACTTGCCTAGGACTCCATCTCTCTGCACAGGGCTATGCCTACCTGGGCCAATAACAGGCACACATCCAAGCTGCAATCGTGCCAATGTATTTGTAGAATGTTTATGAAAAACTTACTTCGATGGACAGGTGCCCCAACACACCAAAAGACTGAAACCGTAAGTATGTCAAATGTGGGAGAGACCCCAGCAGCCTGGAGGCAACTGTTTTCCAATCAGAAGATATCTGGGGGCACCAAGGACATCTGAAAATGCATGGGATTTTCCAAAGCATTTTAATTGTCTGGGAGGAATCTTCAAAAGAGAAATACCCCCAACCTATTTCTTATATATTTAAAATCTAAATAGCCTGAAATTGTCACTAGATAGAGTAATCAGGCTACATGATTCTCAGGAAGAATTCGTCAGGAGGATGCTAGGTATCTCTGGATTTAAAACACCAAACCAGATCTCCCATTCTCCCCCAGAGCCTGGCCCCATTTTACCTCTTCCCATTCCTCTGCAAACCTGTACAAGGATTCCCAGTGTGGGTGCATGGCTTTCCCTGCAAGTAATGGGCTTCCCTCTAGGTCAGCAGTAAGCAGCAGAGTCCACTGGTCAGGTTAACATCCTTACCTGAATCTGCAAAGGGCACCTAATCTAGGTATTATTTTCTTATAAATTTCACATGCTGTAAGTATCCCAGAATTGCTTATCCTGAAAAGAGTGCTTCTGGAATAAGGAAAAGATTCCTGAGTACAGGTTTTAATGAGAACCCTCTGAGTCCCAAAGAGTAGTGGTCCTCAAACTTTGCTTCAATTACAATTATGTAGGGGATGTTTGAAAAGCTCACACAGTAGAACCCACAGGAAGAGTGAGTGAATCAGACTTTCCAGGTGTAGGTTCTGGAAATCTGTATTTTTAATAAGTTTCCCAGTTGATTCTCTGCAGAAGGACATACCTGCTTTCCAGTAGATTCTGCAGATAGAATATGCAAGGAACACAGTTAGGCCCTCCCCTTTGCATCAAGGCAGAGAGAAGCTGATAAAGAAAGGAAAAAACATTTCTGATTTATTCTTCAAACTTAACCAGCCAGTAACTAAATTGAAACAGGGAGGTAGGTTTGTAACCAATACAGAAGACAGTGTCTGTCTTAATACCAGTTCAAGCCAGTGAACTTTCTACAAGTCACAAAAGAAAGAAAAGAAATTATTTCCATTACTTCAAATCCCGTCTCATATGTGTAGCCACATCCTGTACAGTTTACTCTGAGCGGGGCACTGTGCCATGTGCTGGTGAAAGATGAATCAAATCTACTGTCTACAGAACACATACAGAGGAGATGCTACTCAGTTCTGTTATCGATCTTTCTAAGTGATACATGAGTAATACAGATGATACCATCAGGATGAGTCATCTATCACTGGCATCTCTACAGAGGGAAATGGGATGCCATCTCCATCCCTAATTAACACTGACTGAGTGCCAATTACAGGCCTGGTACCACAGGACAATAAACACACACACTTAAATCCAGCCATACTAGGAATCCTTAATTTGAAGGGGAACAAAACATAGATAAGTTGCATGCATAGGGGAAATGGTCCCCATGGAGGAGGAGGAGGTCAGACTCCAGCCCTGGCTCTCAGCCATTGTTTCTCCAACAGGTTTGCTCAGGAGCCCAAGTACAGTCAGAAAGAATCCCTTCTGTTTTCTTCCCTGTGGTTCCCCATAGGTGGAGGTGTGATGGGAGTTTCATACTAGTCATAAACATTAGGACTGCGTATCAAAATATCAGAAGTATCTGCTTCACCCACCTCAAAGTCATGAAATTATAGAACCTTTAACCTATCAGCTGGTACCTGAATCTCCTCACAACAAGGACTGTCCAGCTATTGCTCTACCATCATCAGAGGTGGGGGGTTCATTACCTCAGCAAGACAGCCCAATCTATCTGCTCTTAACTTGTGACTGTAGTGTGTAAAGACATTTTGATGTATTGTCTGATGTGGTTTAGGGCATCAGGAGAGCCTCCAGGGTCTGCCAGGTGATGTATTATCTGAGATTAGTCCAAGCAAGGTTACCCTCACACACAAAAACAATAATAATAATAATAATAATAATAATAACAATAATGATAATAAACAACATTTCCTTAAACTGAGAGGAAAGGAACCATGAGCCCAAAAGAAAAGAAAGAAATATAGAAGCTGCAGAGTCCCTGAGAGGGGAATCCCACTGGGCCAATCCTGGGGATGATGATAGGCCTTCCAGAGCAGAATGAGGGCCCAAAGTCATCTGCCCCCCCTCCACCCCAAATCTCTCCATCCCCTATGATGGACACAGCAAGATCCCCCAAAATCTCGCCGATTTCCACTGGTGTAGGGGGGAGTTAATTGAATGAGATGGGAGCTTCATACTAGTCATAAACACTAGGACTGTGTATCAAAGTATTAGAAGTTAAAAAAAGAAAAGCAAAACCTGGTCCTTTACCAGGAGTAATTTGAGAATTGAGATAGTACTTCAAGAGAATGACTTAGCCTCCTCCCACTCCACAGTACCTTTATTTCTCCAAGTTAAACCACCATAGTTCCTTTAGTTATCCCACATATGACAGGCTCAAACCCCTACCACCTTGGTCATTTAGCTCTCGCTGCTCTCCAGGGAATCAGTGTGGGGGGGCCTGAGCAGAAAGGCTCCGGTTTCTTCCCAGCTTTCTGCAGTTCCCCAGGCCTGCAGTTCCTCTTTGGAGCGTTCTAACTGTGGCTGAGTGGCCCCAGAGAAATGTGATTTGGGTCTGAACAGGCTTTGCCACAAGTCTCTTTAAAGCTTTTATGGTGAGATTCAATACAGATATACAGATCAATTATCTTAAAAGCAGCAAGGAGGCCCATCAAATATTTCTAGCTTTAAACAGGTTTATTTCCATCTGCACTTATCTCTGCTATTTAAACTCCATTGCTTGCAGTTAATCTTATGTAATGCAGCATAAGAGGGCTTATTTACTTTCTAATGACATCAATTGGCCATAAATATTAGACATCCAAGGTTCGTTGAAGCTGTGGGGACAGTTTTCCATTCTTACTTGACATTTGACTATTTGCAGAGCTTTCTCTTCTGTTTGTTCTTGTGTGACTCACTTATCGGCTGTCATAGGCCCATGTTCGATTTATTTAAATTGAATGAATAAGTACATTAGGCAAAGCTGTCAGGAGAAGAGAGAATGGGAACTTATTGGGATGAGTGATAAGTCAACATGCTGCAATAAAGATTCTCTGCAAACTGTACAATGCTAAATCAAAATGCTAAATGGAAGTGAAGAGACAGCCCAGGGTGACCAAAGGCAGGTGCATGGAAAGACCAGGTCCCTTCACCCCAAGGAGGGAAGACCCCTGGATCTGAGACAACGATGGGCTTCATTAGAGTGGTGGGAAAAATCCTCCCAGCAGAGTGGACACTAAATGTAAAAATGATTTTAACCCTCCAGAAATGTAAGTAAGCTAACATCTAAATAGTTTTGAGCTGAACAGTCAATTTCACATCACCTATTAAATCCTCATAAGAGTGCCTAATTTTTGTCCCCATTTTATAAACCAGGATCCTGAGGCTCAAAGGTTCTATGACTTGTCTAAGGCCATAGAGCCCTGGACTCTGACCCCAGTCCCTCTACCCTCTTTCTCCCATCATCCGCCTGGAAAGCAGAAGCCATCTGCAGGCCATTCTGCTGGTGAAGCTCAAAAATCAGGGTAGTGCATTTCTTCTCATTGAGATTTCTCCCCTGCAGAGATTCATCAACCAGCTAAGTTGGTAAATTCACAAAGAGGTTAGAGGTCCTTTAATTTGAAAGTTGCTAGATGTTTGCCTATGGTTGGGCCTCTTCCCCTCCTTCTCCCCCCTCCCCCCATTTTTCATTACAGAATTCCCTATCCTTTGGAGACCCTCCACGACCTAAGGCAGCTTTTTCCCTCATTAGACTCTTGGCCTCAGCAAACACTTGTTTGGGATGTTAGAATGCAATTCAATATAAAATTATTTCAACACGTGTTTGTTGGTTACCCACTAGGTGTCCAGGCTTACGTCTTCTAAACTGCCCCCATTTTCTCCTGGTTGTTAGAAAGTACATAGCTATATTGGGGAATGTGCCAATAATGCAGGCCTCTAGATTTCTCTGAACTTCTTTTTAGAAAAGGAGTAGTGACAATTTAGAAAGGATAATGGTAGAGTATCTCATAGAGGGCAACTAATTTCCTTTTCATTCATCCATTCATCCATTATTTCCTTCATATAGTGCTCAGGCCCTCTTGCTAGACATTGGAAATTCAATGATGAGGAAAAACAGCCAAAGTCCTCACATGCAGGGAGCTCAAAACCTAGTAGGAGAAACTGATGTGAACCCAATGACCACACAGGTAAATGGATAATTACAAACCATTCCTACTTTGTGGAAGCATGTGACTAAGGGGAGTGGGTAGGAGAAGAACAGTATCAGGGAATATTTCCTCCTTTAGCTAAGAAGCAATTAACTAGATGAAGAATTGAATAGTGGTTAATGAATGAAGAGAGGAAGAAGGATCCCACCTAGAAGAAAGCACTTGTGCAAGGGTTCTGAGGAGATACAAACACAGCTCAGGGAACTGGAGACAGTGGTCTAAGATGAGATTGGAAAGCTAAGCAGAGGCTGGACTGCAAAGTGCCTTCTAGGTTGTTCAGTCATTTGGCCTTTATCCAAAGACCAGTGGGAAATGCCTGGAGAATTTAAAGCAAGGGTATGGTGTGAACATAATCAGGTTTTCATTTGAATAAAAGAAAATGACAAAGGCTGCAGTTTGGACAATGAATAAAGGAAAGACAAAGGATTTGCAAAAACCAGTTAGAAGGATTGTGGAGTAGCTGAATTGAGAACAGTGGTAGCTCAGACTAGGGTACTGGTGGTGGACATGAGAGCAGTAGATGGGTTCAAGAGTTTGTTAGTGTGTAAAATTGATGAAACTTGGTGATGGGTGGGGTACATGAGGTGAGGCAAAGGGGTGTCTCAGCTGTTACTCAGTCAGGCACTAGGAATCTCTTAAGACTTTTAATAACTCTTCAAACAATGTAATTCCACTACTTTGAATGTAAGCCCCATGAGAGCTAGAATTTCTATTTTTTTCCATTAATGTATTTCAAATATCCAAAAGAGTGCCTGGGTCATAGTAAGTGCTCAATAAATATTAGCCGCTTCTCAGCTACTTCTGTTCTTCTCTGCTCTACACAGATCCCTGCAGCTGAAGGAAGTTCCTCAGATGTACTTACAATCTGAAAACACTTTCTGCAAAATTTATTATCTCGGAATACTTGTGGATACCTTCAGATGCCCAATAGAAATGCCTCTTTGTCTCAGATGGAGGAGATATATAAACCTTTTGCTGGATACCTCTCTGGGAGCCGACAGCCCACAATGGCCTCCCTTCTCTGGGGAATATTACATACCCTGAGCCATTGCTGACTGATTAGAGGCAGACATCAGACCCAGGCAAGCTCAATATACTTCTCTCTTCCAAAAATTTGACATTTGGGAGAGAGACATAATAACTGAAAATAGTTGCAATCGAGTCTCTTTAATACTAACAATTTGATAGAATTCTCCTGAAGTCATTTTGCAAGTCCCAAAACTGGTTGTTCAAATTTTCTTTCAATTATAAGGTATTATATGAATTTCCAATAAATCCATTTTTGGCACTTAAACTTGCAAAACTTTGTTTTGTTTCTTCCTGAAATCAGGATAGGAAATTTTTTTAGACACAAGAAATGTGAGGTGAGCAGTGTCTGGAAGACTTACTCAGAAGTTCCTTGCGGCTTTCTTTCCTATTTCTTACAATCAATTATCCTTTTGACTTTAGTTGTCTTGATGAGGTTTTGCTATTTAACTGTTTATTCTTCAATAAATGTGTGTTTTAGTGGCACTGTTTTGCTATGGCTAGGGATCCTGTGAACAGTTTCTGGAGGGTTTTTATGGGCCAACTTTAAGAGCCACGGAGCAAGGGCTATGGTTTACTTGGTTCATGTTGAGGGAATGATCCTCTATTGTCCAAATGCTGGGTGACACAAGGACTTGGGCATGGCCCCCAAAGCCCTAACAGTACGGTGATAGCTTGAGCCCCAAAAATGCTTTGCTTGGGTACTGTTTTCCACCTCTTGCTACACCCCAGCATTTAAATCCCATCTTCTTATTAACACAAGTTTTGTTTTCTCCCAATCACGTGAGAGCCTTTGTACCAGATGTAGACAAGGAGTCTGGATTTACACCCCAGAGCCAGGGCTGACAGCCATCATCATGTGTGAGGATTATTTTAGGAGGAGAAACAAGCCAAATATTTATCAGTTAATAATTGCTGGGGACAGTAGCCTCCTCACACCAGAAGGAGGGCTGTCATCTTGGGGATGTAGTGCTGACTGCTACATTTCCAGCTCTGACCCCAGGGCAGACAGAAGCCAGAGCCACTGGCCAAGCAGCCTCCGCAGGGAAGATCCAGCTCTGGCCAACCTGTGCAAGTCAGATGCACAAAACCTAGCACCCCATCTGTATTCGTGAGTTAGAAGAGTGGAGAAAGGGAATATGAGAAAAAAAATTATCCTGGCCAAATCAGCTCAGAGTGGACTAAATATAGAAGGCTACAGGGTCCCCCAAAGCCATTGACAGATGATCAGGCCTTGAACATTCTTGGTAGACTGGAGAAAGAGTGCAAAGTTGGGCACTAGGAAGCCCTGGTTGGGGAGGGGGCTGACCCCGGTGATCATGTGCTTGTCTGTCCCTTCCCAGCTAAAGCAGTGTGGTAGGCATCGTGGGAGACAGAAAGCCTTGCTCCATGTCCTAATGGAGAGTGGAATAGGACCTAGGGTGCAAAGCAGAATCTGGTAAGTCTGTGGACAGTAAATGTTAAGAGATCTTTATCTTCTCTGCTCCTTCTCCATCATCGCTTCTTCCCATCAGACACTCATTCTCCCCTTCCCCACACAGCAGATCCCTAATTTTCACCCTGATGGAGGAATACTTGATGACATTAGCTGTCTGGCAAGTCGACCAAAGCCAGGAATTCCTCCATCCCTTCCTCACAGAGGGAGCTGGAGACAGGAAGTAAAGGAATCCACGTGTCTTGGGCAGCCCTCCCTGCACCACCTGGAAATACTGGCGCCTCCTCAAAGGGCTGCCTTTCCAAGAGCCAAGGAAATCCCAAAAGCTATGGCTTCAGGCCGCAAACAAGGCAGGAGATCTGGCTCCCCTCCCTCTGCCACTCAGCTGAAATGCCCACCCATGGCCTCAGAGCTGCCAAAGCCAAGAAGTGACCCTAAACTTCCCCCAGAGCCCTCTCCCTCCCACCTCCTCCCAGTAGAACAGCTTGGCTGACAAGGGGCCCCTTCATTCTCACCCCCTGGAGGCAGCCAGGCCATGCAGGGATGAGCACCCCAGGAAGGGAGGCTCAGGATCCGAGCCAGTAGAGTGCAGACAATCTTGGGAGACAGATGGCCAGGCGGATGGGCCGGCAGATAGAGGCTCCTGCTCCTTGTCAAGATGACACTCAAAAGTACATCCCCGTCATCACAGGTTGTCAGTGGTGTGTCAGCACGAAATGCCGAGTGTGTTTTTGGACACTCTGTGAGTTTGGAAGGCTGAGCTGGTTTCCCACTTCCATAGCAACGACAAAATTCCAGCCCCAGACACAAGACCATGAGTTAGTGTCAGACAACAGGGGGGAAGTGGCAGGCAGAGAGGGGTGTCACTCCCAGCAGAGAGAAGCAGTAGAGTGGCAAGGGTGAGCAGCAGGCAGATTTCTGGATGTCTGTGGGGAGACCGTGTGTGGGCACAAAGTGACAGAAGGCAGGAGCTAATGGCTGAGCTAACGGGAAATGCAATCTGTCGGCTTGAGCAAGCTGAGAGTAGGGGTTTCCTGAGTGCTGGTCCATTCCAAGATACCTGAGGGTTCTCTGGTGTCCAAAAGAAAATCCTGTTGATTCGAACTTTGTGAAGATCTATGGAGTAATGGACTTGAAGTGCTTATAGCTCCTAGAATGGAATAAAATTTGAAGGAGAAAATATAAGATTTTTCAAGGACAGTAAGAAGACACAGAATCACAAGATGTATTTGCCCCTCTTTGACTGAGGAAGCTAAATTTTTCCAGACTCTGAAAATAGGCTCATCCACATGCGACTGGCTGAGGCTCTGTGCATCTAGAGAAAGAGCGTTAGAGGTAATGACCCCTTCACCATTTCTTCTCCTGCCTTGCTTTCTCTGATCAACCACTAAGTCACTCGATCTTTGAATTCTAGATCGGAGACCCTGTTCCTAGGCTGAGCTCTGCCACCCACTAGCTATGTGATCTGAAAGAAGTCACTCTCTCCCCAGGTTTCAGCTTCCTCTCTGTAAAATGGAAAGGCGCTAAGATGGAAGGATGACCTGCTACATGAATTTGACCACGGAAGTGGTGGCAAGGGATCCATTCTCTTTGGTCTGTGAAAGATCAGCCTATTCATTGTCCCTGTAGTAGGCTGAATAATTGCCCCCAACGATGTTCATGTCCTACTGCTCAGTACTAGTGAATATATTACCTTACATGACAAAAAGGACTTTGAAGATGTGACTAATTAAGGATCTTGAGGTAAGGAGATTATTCTGAATTATCTGGGTGGGTAAAACATAATCAAAAGGGTCCTTATAAGTGAAAGAAAGAGGAAGGAGGTTCAGAGTCAGAGAGAAGATGTGACGATGGAAGCAGAGGTTGGAGTAATGTGATTGCTGGCATCACAAGTCAAGGAATTCAGGCAGCCACTGGAAACTGGATAAGGCAAGGAAACACCCTCCCCTAGGGTTTCCAGAGTAACACAGCCCTGTCAACACCTTGATTTTAGCCCAGTGAAATGCATTCTGGATTTCTAACCTCCAGAGCTGTGATGATAAATGTGTGTTGTTTTAAGCCACTAACTTTGTGTTTGTTATAGGAGCAAAAAGAAACTAATACAGCCCTCTGAACATAACCTGGCCTGAAAACTTTCCTTTCTTGGCTTATCATAAATACTATGGGAAAAGGAAGGTACAAAGTCAAGTGGAATTCTTGTGTGCTTCCAGAGCTCCTAGCAATGTGTTCCGCACAGAGGAGTAATTCAATCACCTGAACTTATTGGCTTGATTTGATTTAGCAATGAAGAAAGAAAATGATTTGGTGGCCTGGCATCACCAAAGCTTTTGAGCAAATACAAAGTGAATCCAGGAATGAGAGATCACCTGGTAGTGACCTCCCCCTTGTTTAATATGTTAATTATGGAGCATGGTGAGTGGCTATTCTCTGCCTTGATATTCATGTGTGATAAGCATCTCAGCAGACCCTCCCAACAGTGTCTTATGTCAAATGGAGGGAGTGACTATCCCTGTAGTAACCAATGGGGGGAAGCTAAGTCAGAGATTTGAAGAATGCTCAGGAGATGATGGGAAGTCAGAGGATGTTAGTCACCCAACATTCTCCCAGCAAATATTTCTTGAGCACTGTCCTAGATTCTTGGGATAGCAAAATGAATATAACATAATCTCCATACTCAAGGAGATCACAGATCAGCAGAATGCTAGCCATAAAAGCAAATAATTATAAGACAAGATTTTAATTACACATAGCTTATGGGGGCTCAGAGGACGTGACATTTGGGTTTGGCTTGAGGAAAGATGTTTTTACTCAGAAGATCAGGGCTAGTAAATTTCCAGGCAAAAGGGAAATTTTAAGTAAATCACTAGCAGTATAAAATTGCATTAGGAAACTCAGAAAACCAGGAATATATGGGAACTTTCTCAATATAATAAAGGGCATTTTTGAAAACTAAAGTCATACTTGCTGGTAAAAGAATGAAAGCTTTTCCCCGCTAAGATCAAGAACAAGACAAGAATGCCCATTTTTACCATTGTTATTCAATATTGTACTGGAAATTCTAATGCAGAGCAATTAGACAAGAAAAAGGAATTAAAGGCATTCAAATTGAAAAAGAAGTAAAACTATCTCTATTGACAGATGGCATGATCCTATATGTAGAAAACATAAAATGATGCAAAAGGAAGTTACTATAACTAATAAATGAATTCAGCAAAGTTGCAGGTTACAAGATCAACACACACACACACACACACACACACACACAAAATCAGCTGTCTTTTTATATACCAACAATGAACAATAAGAAAAAGAAATTAAGAAAGTAGTTACATTTTAATAGCATATAAATGAATAAAATACTGAGGGGAAAAAGTTAACCAATGAAATAAAAGATTTTTACACTAAAAACTATAAAACACTGATGAAAGATATTAAAAAAGACCTAAATAAATTGAAACCTATCTCATGTTCATAAATTGCAAAACAATATTGTTAAAATGTCAATATTACTCAAAGTGATCTATAAATCCAATACAATCCCAAAATTCCAACAGCCTTTTTTGCAGAAATGAAAAATGAAATCCTCAAATTCATATGGAATTGGAAAAGTCCCTGAATATCCAAAACAATCTTGAAGAAAAGAACAAAGTTGGAGGACTCACACTCCCCAATTCCAAAACTTACTACAAAGCCATAATAATCAAAACAACACAGTACTGGTATAAGGATAGACATATAGCCCAGTGAAATAGAATTGAAGTCCAGAAATAAAGTCATACATCTACAGCCAACTGAATGTTGACAAGGATGCCAACTCGCTTTAATGGGGAAAGAACAGTCTCTTCAACAAATGGTGCTGGGACAGCTAGATTTCTACTAAGAGAATGAGATCGGACCATACATCACATCGTATACAAAATTATCTGAAAGTAGATCAACAACCTAAATATAAGAGCTAAAACTGTTAGAAGAAAACATAAGGGTATATCATCATGACCTTAGATATGACACCAAAAGCACGAGCAACAAAAGAAAAAAAATAGATAAATTGGACTTCATCAAAATTAAAAACTTCTGTGCATCAAAAAACACTACCAAGAAGTGAAAGTACTACCTAAATAATGGGAGAAAATATTTACAAATTATGTATTTAATAAGGGTTTAAAAACCTAGAATACATAAAATACTCCTACAACTCAACAACAAAAAAGAAAACCCAATTAGAAAATAGACAAAGGACTTGAATAGAAATCTCTCCAAAGAAGATATAAAAATGGCCAATAAACAATGAGCAATGAAAAATGCTCAACATCATTAGTCATCAGGGAAATGAAAATCAAAACTTGTGACAACATATCATTTCATCTACTAGGATGGCTGTAATTTAAAAATGGATTATAACCAGAGTGGACGTGGATGTGAAGACGTTGAAATGCTCAAACATTGCTACTGGGAATGTAAAATGATGCAGCTGCCATAGAAAACAGGTTGTCTGTCGTCAAAAAGTTAAACCTAGAGTTACTGTATGACTCAGGATTTCCACTCCTATGTATATATCCCAAAGAATTGAAGACAAGGACTCAAACAGATATTTGTATGCCAATGTCCTTTGCAGCATTATTCACAATAGCCAAAAGGTGGAAGTCTTTTTTTGACCATCAACAGATAAATGGATAAACAAAATGCGGTCTATAAATACAAAGAAATATTATTTAGACACTAACAAAATGAAATTGTGATACATGGATGAACCTTGAAAACATTACATTAAGTGAAATAAGTGAGACACAAAAGGACAAATAGTCTGTGATTGCATTTATATGAAATATGTAGAACAGGCAAATTCATAGAGGCAAGAAGTAGGTTAGAGGTTATCATAGACTGAAGGGTGAAAGGAATAGGGAGTTATTGCTTCATGGGTACAGAGTTTCCTTTTGGAGTGATGAAAACATTTTGGAAACAAAAAATAGCAATGAATTTACATCACAAATGTAATTAATACCATTAAATTTTAAACATAGTTACAATGGCAAATTTTACTTTATATGTATATAGATGTAAAATATATATCTTATATATATTTTATATGTATAAATTTCATCTATATTATATATTATATATGTAAATTTTACATATATATTACATATATAAATTTTATATATATTATATATAAAATTTATATACATATATTATATATATATTATATATTTTTTTTACTTTATATATAATTATGAATATATATAAAGTAAAATTTGCCATTTTAACTATGTTATTGTGGAGATACATATATATATATATATATATATATATATATATATACATCCATAATAAAAAACATTAAAAAGAAAAGGTGTTTTTGGTTGGGAGCAGAAGCCAGGGAAGTGTGTGACCTGGAAAAGCCTAAGATGCTCTAAGATAGTGGGGATATGGAAGAAAATGGATGGCCCAGTCTTGCAGAAATCAAATAGTGAAGGAGTATAAAAGTCATGCTAGAGAGTTTGGACTGCAAAAGAGTGCAGTATATTTAACTATTTTATTATTGTTTCTGTTTTTATTTTAATGTGCAGAATGGACTGACTTGGAGAGAAACTACGGGCATAGAGCACATTGGGCAGCCGTTACAAGGGTACAAATAAGAAAGCACAAAGGCCTGCTATAGGGCGGTGGCAGTGGGGCAGCAGAGAGGGGGTGCATGCAAGAGTGTCGGAGGTTGGATCCATGTGATTTAGAGCAGAACAGAGGAGGAGGGTGAGGAAGGGCAAGAGGCTGAAGAGGACTCTCCAAGAAATCTCGTCCACTGCCTTTTTCCCACTTGAATCATCCTGAGACTGGGAGAGATTAGGCGGCCAGAACAACAATAAACAGCTACTTATGGACAGAACCAAGGCTCTAATCCAGGTTTCCTGACTCCCAGTACCTTTAACCCACACACATCACCTTTTAGTCACATAACTTAGGTTTTAATTTTGTTTGAAAACTCAGAATAAAGTTTGATCACTTTGAGGTTGGGGTAATCCTTTGACGTTTCAAATGACTTTGTTTTTGAATTTTAACTCCTTCAAGCCACCCATTCCATGGAGCCACTGGCTTGGTCAAAGGAATTCCTCCCAGTTCAGCTTTGGCTTTGAAAATCTCTCCTTTTTTCTTAGTTCCTCTGTTCCGCTGCTTGCAGACTCCCTGTTTCCCCCTCTCAAAAGAAAAGCGTGAGCTCCGCCAGGTCAAGAAAAAGTATGTAGATGGTTGTAAATTAATTTCCACGGTTTCATCATTACTAATTTTGCCTGGGTTTATGATTAGAGGCCAACAACATATTAATTAGTGACTGTAATTAGCAAGTGCCAGAGCGAGTCTGGGGCCCCATAGCACGGGTTGCCTTTGATAGCAAGGTAGTTCAAGGCCAGCCTGCCTCTTGTCAAAATCTACTTTCATTCAGCCCGTTATCCAACCCAAGACATATTCTATGTGTCTTATAAGTTTATTGCGTTCTCAGTGTAAACAAGAGTTTCCTTGTGTATATTGTCTATAAATGGAGGTATTATATACAAGTGGAGATATTAAATGATGTGATGGGCATGATTTAAATAGAGGAATACAAAATGAGGCAGAGGGTAGAACTGCGGGGAGTCCAGAGAAGCAGGAAAATATCTGAGCCCTGCCAAGGCCTGGTGTGCGACCTCAGGTGAGTCACCTCCCCAGACCCATCAAAGCTAGGCCCCTATTTGCCAGGTCTGGAGGTGGGAGAGAGGGCTTTTCCATAGTGCGTGCTAACTGCTGTAATTTGACTCACCATTGTCTCACAGACCTGACAGTGAACACACTTTGTTACTCAGTATAGCCCCAGCGTAAAGCCGTTTTATACCTTATAATGGAGGCTAACTCATTAAATATACAAGTAGATGTGACTTCATTTTTATTCCTCTGTAAGACTTCTTCTTACAGGTAAATATCTAAGACACAAACACAAAATTGTCCAACTATATGTCTGGGGTTTTTGTTGTTGTTGTTTAGGGAAATAAATCCACAAATTATTATATTGGACCCTCCTTGATAGGACCATGAGAGGGGCAACTGCATAGGCAAACTCTAGGCATGATGGGATAGTCAGCCTCAGGGGCACCTCTTCACACAGATGCTGTTTCCACAATGAGACCACCCTGGTGAGTCCACTGATGAACTTTCCTACAACACCAGATCAAGCACTGCAAGAGAACCTAGAAAAATCTAGACAGACTGGCAGTCTCAAACTATCTTTTATAAGATCAAAATGGGCTCTCCGTCTGAATTATGTCTGTCCATTCTTCACTCTTTTAACCACATTCTAATTATACAAGCAGACAGGGACCTTCTTCCAAGGGTGACCAGGGGAGGAAACATGCTTCCTGCCCATTTAGAGAGTTCCCTCAATCCATTCTGGTTGGGCGCCTCCCTCATCCATAGCCATGCTATGCCTGGAGTGCTGCTCTGAGGGAAGAATGCCTACTGATGTTTATTCACATGCCCGTAGCCACCTGGCCAGCAGGTGATAGGTACCTTCTTCATTGGAGTGAAGCTAATCCTTTTACTTAGGGGTCTTTCCTTAATCAGTGCATTATGGGATGAAAAAGCCAAGAACATCAGTGTTGGGTCTCCATGTGTATCTCTGGGTCCATTACCCTGTCTGTCATCTCAGCCTTCACCCACCACATGGCCTAGCAGTAGTTGCTTGGTAACTGATACTTCCTTTCCCTTCTCCACAATGAAGCTACCAAATTCTGATAGATTTGTTTGACTCTAGTGGTTAGATTCCTGCAGCACAGACAAATCGTCAGCATACAGCACATTTACAGGGCCAGTGGTGACCAGTTCCACCTGTGAGGCTGGATTCTCCCCTAGTTGTTGGTCACTGTCACCTCTTACCCATTCAGATACTCTCCATGAGCCTCCGGATACTCAAATAAATAAGGCTTTTTCTGGCTTAATCTTAAGGTACAAACTTCAATATCAGGCTAATACTGCCAGGCTGCATCCTAAGCTCCCAGTTGCTACCAATTTTCCATACCCAGAAATCATCTTCCACATGCCTTTTCCTAGGATTAGAAACCAACTTGGCACTTTAAGTCTACTACCCTCTCACATTGGGTTATGTCTTATTCATTCCTTCCTGTCAACGATGTAATAAAGTTCCTTTTTCTTTTTGAGACATGTTGCCCTGAATTCAAATATGTCAGACATGGAGATTACTATCCCAGTTTTCTTTTTGTTTATATGTGCCCAGAACATCTTTTTCCATCCACCCTTATATTTTCACCCCTCTTGTAGCATTTAAGTGTGTCTCTTGTAAATTTCATAATCCAGACTTAAAATGTGTCTTTTTTTAATTGTGGCAAAATACACATAACATAAAATTTACCACTTGAGCCATTTTTAAGTGTGCAGTTCAATGGCATTAAATGCATTCATATTGTTGTGCAACCATCACCACCATTCATCTCAAGAACACTTTTTTTATCTTGAAAAACTAAGACTCTACACCCATTAAACAGTCACTCCCCATTTCCCCTCACCCACAGTCCCTGGCAACCACCATTCTACTTTATGTCTTTAGGAGCTTGTCTATTCTAGGTACCTCATATAAATAGAATCATACAGTATTTGTTTTTTTATGTCTGGCACATTTTAATGAGTATAGTGTCTTCAAGGGTCATCTATGCTGAAACATGTGTCATAATTTCCTTCTTATTTAAGGCTGAATAATATTCCATTACATGTATATAGCATATTTTGTCTATCCATTCATCTGCTAATGGACCCTTGAGTTTGCTTCCACCTTTCAACTGTTGTAAATAGTGTTGCTATGAACATGGGTATACAAATATCTCTTCAAGTCTCTGCTTTCAATTCTTTTTGATAACTAACCAGAAGTGGAATTGCTGGATTATATGGTAATTCTATTTTTAATTTTTGGGGAGTCACCATACTGTTTTTCATAGCAGCTGCACAATTTTACATTCCACCAACAGTGCACAAGGGTTCCAATTTCTCCACATCCTGGCCAACACTTGTTATTTTACTGTTTTTATTTTAGTATTCATTCTAATGAATGAATTAGTGTGAGGTAGTAGAAAATTTACCTTTTATTTTAACTTAGATTTATTTAAGTACTGTTACATTATGGATTTATTCTATCTTATTTTAATTTTTTATTTTCTACAATGCTTTATTCTTTTTTCTCTCCTTTCCAGCTTTCTATTGGGCTGATTAGTATTTTATTTCTGAAACTCTGATTAAATAGGTACTGATATTTCTAATTCTCTTCTCCATAACTCTTCGCATTTGGAGAGAGAATTCTTCAGTCTTGTATTTCACTACTGTTATTGTTATTTTATCCTCTTTGTTTCAACAGTATATTTGTCATACCTAATATTTTCACTTGATTCTTTTTTATAATTTCTTTTTTGTGTTATATTTTGCTAATATTTTTCTTTATTGCTGTGTATTTATTTTGCTTATTATAAATTCTTTGTCAATCTGTTCTAATAATTCTGCTTCTGTGGGTATGTATAATTCAATTTACCTCTCTCTTTTTATTGGTTTTTATCTCTCAAATGTTTCATAATTTTAACCGGAAAGCTCACTTCCTTACTTCTGGGGATTTCAGCTTCACCTGGTAATGTATGCTGGTGAAGGGCCACAGGTCAAACCTTAGTCTCTGTTCCACTCAGCGAAATTTGAAAGAGAAGGAATGAACCTCAAAATGAAGATTCCCAGACCCCGCAGAACCACTGCTCAGTCCCCTCTGATGCCACTTCACCTGTGGCGAGGTGAAGGTCTAAAGGCTCTGGTCAGCCTACACATACTTCCACACATACTCCTCACCCCGTCAGGGCTTGGCACCGCCCTGAGAGAAAGAACCTTAGACTGTGACTCTCCACTTATTACAGCGGGACAGGTGATGACTGTCTCGGAGAACGTGTGAGACAGGCAAGAGCAGGCAGATTTCTTGGTCTCTCCTCTCATCTGTACCCCAGGTTTCAATTACTCCCTGCATGCACGTGCACATGCGCGCGCATGTGCACACACACACACACACACACACACACACACACACTTCACCACAGCCTTCCCCATCTTAAGAGTTGTCCCCAGTTCTCATGTGATTATTAGTTCCTCTGATAATTCTTCATTGTCAAACGCTAGTTCACCATCATGATGGGAATGTCCAGTAGTGTTGAAGGCTACTTAGCACTAACTAGGAGTTGATCAACTTCTTGAATACTTTATGTCCCTGAATGGACAATGTTAGAGCTTGTCCAACCCAATTTGTTTCTCTTGTTTTTTTTTTAAAAAGATGTGAACAATGTGGATATACATGATATTGATGTCAAAACACAAAACACAAACGTTCATGTGTGCTCATATGTGTGAAGGTCCCAAATGCCAGGTTGTGTCCATTTCTTTCCATTGTATAGTCCATCCCTGGGTGAACTCAACATGGTCCCGACATCAGCCCTGTGAGATAAGTAAGACAGGAAATATTGTCCTCCTCTCACCTGAGAAGAGACTGAGGCCAAGAGAAATAAAGAGATTGGACAAGGGCTATACCAGCACAGCAGCTTGTGCTCTTTCTTCTGTGGCTTACGTTCCCTGAAGACAGTATTCAAAGAGCCATGTTTTAGCTTAGGAAGTTAACATACTGGTGCCAGGCACGTGGAAGGGTCCTGATAAGGGCTGCACAAGTGCACCCACATGCTTCATAGTCTAGGTTCAGACTAGGAAAGAAGTATTTAACATCACCACAAAACTCTGGGTTTTATCAATGTCATACTGATTGACATCTCATTAAATATTTCTTTGCCAGGAGGAGACTGATGCTATACTATCATATGGATCAGATGACGGAGTAAGGAGGTATAGTAGGACTGTCGAGGGTGTTATTATTACAATTGTTCAACCCCAAACCTTTCCGTCATCTTTGACCCTCCTCTTTCTGCCTCACCCCAGTCCAAACCATCAGCAAATTCTGCCTATTCTACTTTCGACAGATATTCAGCATCTGACTCACCACTGCTGGGCCAGGCAGCCCGGCTCAAGTCGTAGCACTTTTCCTCCGGATTTTGGTATAGGCTCTATTCTTCACTGCTGTCTATTATCAACACAGTGGCCAGAGGGATCATTTTAAACAGAAGTCAGATCTTGTCACTGCCTGGCTAAAAACTCTCCAGTGGCTTCTTGTCTCACTTGGAATAAGAAATCAAATTTCTAACCATAGGCTATGAAGCCCTACCTGGCCAACCGCCTGCCACTTAGTTCCCTAACCTGTGACTATTCTTTCCCTCATCCATTCCACTGGAGCCACTGACCCCCTGCTTTCCTGAAATATGCATGCTCCCACCTACGGCTCTCACCTGTTCAACCTGCTGGAAACATTCTTATTCAAATATCTGCATGGCTTGCTCTCTCACTTCCTGTAGTATTTGCCCAAATGTCACCTTATAAGATAGGCCTTCAACGATCTTGCTAAAAATTGAAAATACCCCTACCTACATTCCCTGTTCTTCTTACTCTGCTTCATTGTTCTCCATAGCTGCATCATCAGCTGATATAGTTCCTGTTTATCAGAATAGCCTTTTATCAGAATGGCTATAGAGCTAGCCATTTGCTAAACCATCCAGAAAAACAGGCAAAAGCTGATAAGTTTCCAAAGAAAAAGATCATGGAAAATCAATATCAGTATCTTAAAGACTGCAGTGGATAGGCTGGCAAGAAAAAAAAAATGAAGATGGACTACTATGCAGTAGGGTATCAAAAGCAGACCTTTTTGTCCACACGAAAGAATGTCAGATCCACACTTCTGCTAGCATGGGCTATACTAACCAGAACCGTAGGAAGCCACCCACTGCAGTCTAACCCAACAATGGCTTCAGCTGAGTGAGTTCATGCCATTCAACAAGAAGGTATGTTTCCAAGGGTTCCTTGACTCAAGTTCCATATATTTTCATAGCATCTAGTAGCTTTTTAAAAAGTTAAACAACTAATACAGTTATTGGACAGCCATTGTTATCTGAGATGCTTTTTCACATTTGCAAAAAAAAATTTCTTCAGATAAGTATTTTTTTAAAACAAAGGCAATTTGGAGTTTGGGGGAATCTCAAGAAGAGTATGTATATTTCTCTCCATTTTTCTAAAAAAGAAACCAAGATGGCAAATAAGGAAAGAAGTATATATACTAATTATCCATCAGATTGATGTAACACTTTAGAAATCATGTGGCACTTTCACATGCAGTATTTATTTGATATACATACAAGCTAAGTAAGGTAGGAAGATATAATCATACCTATCTTATAGATAAAGAATTGAGGCACAGAGAGAATAGCTAATTTAACTACCGTCACACAAATGGTGACAATGCAGATTCAAGACTCAGACCTACACTCTGAGATGTTAAGTGCATTGTTCTTTCCACCATATATAGCTGTGCCTCTATTCAACTTGATTTTAAGGCATTATATCCTATATAAATATATTATAAAAGGGTC
The DNA here is from genome assembly GCF_001890085.2 of Hipposideros armiger. Classification (NCBI taxonomy): domain Eukaryota; kingdom Metazoa; phylum Chordata; class Mammalia; order Chiroptera; family Hipposideridae; genus Hipposideros; species Hipposideros armiger. Next base: position 1,047,584 of record NW_017731734.1, read on the forward strand.
TTGAACAATGCAATATAGATGGGGCATGAGCTGGAAGCCTGCATAATTTAGATGCAAAATGCATGTTAGTGTCAAACCAGCTTGCCAGAGGGACTTCTCACCAGACAAGGCTGATCACAAGGTCTGATCTCTCCTTCTCTTTGCAGAATTGGTCTCTCTATCCTGCAGAAAGGGACTTGGAAGATAAAAAGAGAGGCCTGAGCACCAGTCAGAACCACTGCAAAACCAACATTATCACAAGATTCAGTCAAACCTACAGAGATCCACTTTAGGAACCAGGACAGACTGGCTCTGCTGAGGTCCCAGTGTCAGGCTGGCCTGTGATGAATCCCACCCTTGTCAGTTGTTAACTGTGTGGCCTCAGATAAGCTGTCTGATTCCTCTGAACCTAAGTTTGCTCAGCTTTAAAATAGAATATGATTTTACCTATCTCAAAAGCATACTGTGATGCTTCAGTAAAAGGAAAGCTATGAAGCATCAGGCTTTAGTTCTATACCATAGATAATGCTCAAGAAGTGATTGTTGCCTTTCTTACTTCTTACGGCCAATAGAAACAAGGAAATGGGAGATGACAGATCTTGGATTCTTATTTTCTAACTTGTTCATTGGGACACCCAATTCTTATCCCTGTAGCCCAGTGGCTAGCTTACAGCGTGGTTCTGTCTGTGTCTATCGAATCAGGTTAGTAGAAAGATGGTTCATCTGTCTGTATAGCTGTTTCTCTATAGTCATCTCAGCAGTCAACAAGTAGCCATGGGGAAGGAAACTTCAGTCGGTCTTTACTTAGGGTGGGTAATAAAAATTAATCCACAGGCCACCTTCCTGTTTCCATCAGATACAGCATAGAGCAGTAGACGAGCAGTAATGGAGAGTCCTGGGCTCCCTCTAGCTATAACACCTGAACACGTTTTGCCTCAATGTTTTCATCTGTAAAAAAGGAACACTAATCTCTTCCTCCATAGTAGAGAGAGAGACAGAGAGACAGAGAGACAGAGAGACAGAGAGAGAGAGAGAGAGAGAGAGAGAGAGAAACTAGAATGTGAAATGCAGCCCATGTGTAAGACACTAATACTACTTACTAATAAGGCTGGATTTGTTTTCAATTTCCCATGGGGTGCCTATTGTGTGTCACAAGTCCCTATCCCCCCTCACCAGCTCTAGCCCAAGCACAACTTTGGGAGGCTGATTTGGAAAGCCCTGGAATTCTCACCAAGGGACATGAAACCTGCCAGTAGAGAGGGAGAGGTGCCGGCCAGAGTGCACCTTTCTAATGAGCCGCTAAACAGAGTAGATTTATAGGTCAATCAACATGGGCAGGTTGAGAGCACAGGGTCCAACTGCCCCGCTGGAGAAGACCTGAGTTGGTTCCATATCTGGCAATTCACCGAGGAGGACGGAGGGACTTTGGGGGAGGGAGCATGTGTAGCACATGCAAGGGACTCAGCTGAATCTCCACCCCCACCTCACGCCTTTACCCTCCTAAGAGAGGGAGTGCCTGGCTCCACTGGATCCATTCAGTAGAAGGTGCACCCAAGGCATAGAACCCAAACAAAAAGAATGCTGTGAAACAGGGATCTGAGATCCTCACCACAGAACCCACCACAAAAGGGCCGGGCCTCCCATGCCCTCACCTGGGAAAGAAGAAGAATGGTGGTCCAGTGCCCCACTGGCTCAGAGCTGCCCCAGGAGCAGTTAGTCCTGGCTCAGAGACCTGGAGCAGGCACCAGGTGCCCCTTTCAGGGGGTGTGGCCTCTTTAAGAAGACCCATTCTTCAAGGACCCTGCAGGCTGCGGCTATGCTCTCACTAAAATACACGTTTATAAAATAAGAGTTTTATAATATCATTTAAGCAAGAGTTTGGAAGGAGCTAAAATCCATAATGCTAAAAATATTTTTTCCTCACCAAATATTGAACCAATGCCCCTCCCTACCTAGCTCCTTTAAATGGAGAACTCCCATGGTGCAATTAATATGGGGTTTTTTTGGTAAGAAGTGGGAGTGGGGGGAATTGGCTTTCTAAGCAATCTTCAGTTGAAAGTAGGTGCTCCTGTAGTGGGGTAGAACGTGCCCCTGCCTCCCTCCACCAGGGCCCAGGGCCTGATTTGAGCCTGACTATTACTGTGCAGAGGGGAGTGTTGTCATCTCCTGTCACAAGACTTCAGGGGCATGCCCACCACCCAGACATCACACAGCATAGTTACTGGAGCCAAGGAGGGGCATGCCTTATCCCTGCCTGTCAGCTGCTATGGCTGGCGTGCTGAGGCCGCACATCAGAATCTAAGGATGTGACACATCTGCCTGTATGTCAGCAGTGGGGGGACACTTATGTGTCAGGACGCAGGCAGCTGATAAGCAGGTCATTTGTTTCTTTTTAGTGGAGGAGGGGAATGTAGTATAACAGCTGAAAAAAGCGCAAGCCAGCAAGAAACGCTTTCTTCAAAACCTTCCTAGGCTTCAACCCATCAATTCAGCATCATGTCAAAATCAATGAAAAAAAAATTTTTCCAGGGAGGGAAAACAATTTTTGCTGGAAATCTAAAAACCTCCTTGCTCCTGGGAAGCTGATGATGCTATAGGCCCCCTTCTTGCAGTCCAGCCTCATACTCGCTGAATCCTTATGTGATTACCCCTTGACTCATATGCAGGTAGCTCTGTTAATCAAGCTGATGAGAGACCAGGATGGAGCCATGAGTCACAGGGTCATCACCGCTTCATTGCCTTCCTGGCTCTTCTCCCCTGCCAACTGCCCTCCTGCAAGGATGTTTGGTGTTCAGCTCAGTGTGGGGCACCACAAAGTTGCTGAGTGACAGGGAGAGAAGCTGGTTATCTGCTCAGTGATCACTTTAAGTAGTAGTGTGAGACACGTGTTGACCTTGCTCTCCTCAGGAGCAAACTGTCCTAAATGTCTTTGTCTTCTTTGTCACCTACATTCAATTGACAAAGAGCACCCCAGCTTTCTTACTGACCTCCTTCCCAGCCTATGGACAGAATATATGTATCTATTCAGAAAGGTACCAGTGTCACAAATAGGCAGAATAGATAGCTCCCTTCACTGACTAGTAGTTTCAGAAGTCCGGCATACCTTGCCACCTGACGCCTCACAGACCCAACGACTACCTCCCTCAACCAAATGACTAATCGCTTGAAATTCCACCATTAAAGACTCCTTCTTTTGTTTGGGGCTCCGATCAGCTGCAAATTCCCAGGATAGACAATCCAACTAGCTCCCTGGGGTGTTTAAACTTCAGAGAGAAGCAGCATAGGAGATCTCTACTCAAGATGAAATTTTAGTTAAAAAAAGCAAACCTGAAGAGGAAGGCGCTCCCAAGGGAAGTAGACAAAAGCAGGTGTTAGCAGCAGGGAAAAACCTCACCCTCCTCACCCATCCTTCTCCTTACCTCAAAGGTGGCTCAAAGGAGGCAAAAGGGTAAGGGCCAAAGAGAGACAGAAGTGAACATCAGGTTGCCAGGAAAGCACTCAGCACAGAGGCAGGCCTGAGAGCCACCCCTGGTGCCCACTTATGGCTCCCCTGGCAGGATGTGTGGACTCCTAGTGCCACCACTTGAGGTAAGCATCCGACAAAGCTCTCAGCCACTCTGGGCATTTGCTGATGTATGGCCCGAGCCATTTCCACTGTTTCCTTTACTCTGTCTCCGTATAGAATAATATGCGATTAATTGATTTTCTGTCACTCTTTTAGTACAGAAAATTAATTTCATAGCAACCTTGTTTTCTCAGGGTATGAATCCTCTACACACAGAGTAATTCGGCTGTTCCATTATTCATGAGAGAAAATAGTGATGGAGTGTGCAACGGAGACGCCCCAAGGCCACAAGCTGATAGTCTGTGTTACCGATACAACAATATTCCACCGGTGCCTCTAAATAATTCACATCTACAACTCAATTTGGGCCTGCGAACCACTCAGGATGTGGCTGGGGTGGCATGACTGTGAGAGTTTGGAGATTGTCAATGACAACACAGAAGTGAAGCAACGGAGCCTCTAGATGCCATCCAACCCGGGGACTGTGGAAGACGAGGATTGAGGTTACTACGACCTGTTGCCCCAATTCCGGGCTCCCTTTTCACTCTCGCTTATAGCAAAGCTCACACATATTCTATGAGAAATATAAGAAGCAGAGTGGGCCCCAGAGAGGGAAATGTGAAAGCAGGCCCTATAAACCCCAAACCTAGTTCTGAAGAAGGCAAGCAGGACACCCCAGGCAGTTCAGATTAAGCAGGTCAGCTCACTTCTCTGAGCCTCAGATTTTAAGGTTTTTGTGTGTTGTATTTTGTTTGTTTGAACCCAGTTGTTCCAATTCACCTGAGGCATTTGTTAAAAACAGGGATTCCTAGATGCAAACCAGACCTACTGACTCAGAATCTCCTCTGAGTATGTAGTTTATACAAGTTGCCATTCTCGTAGGAATGGCTGGACTGGGTGATAGCCAAGGGCCCTTCCAGCTTTGACATTCTAACAAAGAAAAGCATTAACCCAAGCCTGTGGAGGGAAGGGCTGACTTATAGGATGATTGGTAACCAAAGGGGTAAGTGCATCACCTTGTCTGCTGGGGAGAAACAGAGGGAAAGGAACTAGGCCTGAAAGGAGTTAGGTCCCCATTCCCCATTGCCTCCCAAAGAATGACAGAGGCTATCCAGGCTATCATGACATGGAGACGCTGGGCAGGATTCTAAGATGGCCCCAAGATCCCTGTCCTCTAGTGGACACACCCTGTGTAACACTCTTCCCTGGGGTTTGGGCAGGAATGCTGAGTAAGATGGGATATCACGTCCATGATTATGTTAATAATCGGTTGACTTTAACTTAATCCAAAGGGAAATAATCCTAGGTGGGTGTGACAACATCAAATGAGCCTTTAAAAGAAGTTCAAGTCAGAGAGTCATGCTTCTGCCAGCCTGGGTGAAGTAAGCTGCCATACTGTGAGGGAATGGAGTCCCTGTGACTATAACCTGTAGGTGGCCTCTAGTTGCTGAGAGTGACCCCTAATTAACAGCCAGTAAGAAAATGGGGACATCAATCATACAACCACAAGGAACTGAATTCTGCCAACAACTTGGATGAGCTTGGAAGAGACCAGAGCCTCAGATGAGATCACAGTCCACTGACTGACCTTGATTTAGCCTGGTGAGTCCCTGAGCAGAGGACCCAGGTACTTTACACCAGGACTCCTGGTGCACAGAAACTGAGAGCTAACAAGTGGGTGTTGCAGCCACTAAAGTGTGCCAATTAATTTGTTAGACAGCAATAGAAAATTAATATAACATGCAATCAAATACAAACAATTGGACGTGCACGCCCTTTATAGTTTATGAAGTGCTTCCAAAGCCCACATCTTATCCATCTCTGCCTACCCAGGGTCCACCCCTCCACAACAGTGCCCAGGAAGTGCTCATAGACTGAATTATCTCACGTTGACACTCAAGGCAATACTGTGCAGCTGAGACACTAGTTTTGTTTTGTTTTGAATTCTGCTTCACAGATGGAGATATCGAAGCTCAAATAAAGTGCTCTGAGGTCATAGAGTCTGTAACAGAACCAGGACTCAGGATCAGGCTTTCTGATTCCAAGGCCAGAGATTGTGCTGTGTGTGGCTATCCTAGCCTGTCCTCTCCAAGAAAAGAAGGTTGTTTTAAATTCAAGTCTCAGGGGCCTGAGTGCCTACAACTCTCTAAGAAAAGGAAAGCGAGTGTGGTTGGAGGAAGCTGAGAGCCACCATCTTGTTGGTAGCCCTCTCTCCTCCCACCCAGTCGGTGGGCAGGGACTTGGCACTTTGAGGGAAGCCCTGTTTTGGACGCCAAGGCTGCAGCTGCCCTGATGCTCACCCACCATTCCAGGGCCCTCAGCTGAATCCCCATGAGCCTCCCAGCCTCCTTCTCCTCCCCCAACCCAGGGGGAACTGAGGTCTCAGCAAACCTACTCATCAGCAGGCCTATTGTCATTTGTCACTAATGGTGTCCAATCAAATCCAAGCAACAATTGGAAAAACAGACTATGACATTGTGCTCTTTATTGCTGGTGTTTCTGTGGAACATTAGCAATGAGAAGCCTCCAGAGAGAAGCTGTGAAGCAGGGGGGAAAAAAGAGAGGGCGCAGAAGAAAGCTTGAAAGGTACTTCCCTGGCTGCAAACTTCACGACACAGCCACTTTGTAACATGCACCATATGCAGCAGCCACGTACAAGGCCCAATAACCTCCTTCCAAATGGTAATAAATCCCCTCAGACCCCGACACACTTGTAATTTACAACTTGGCTAAAATGAACATTATTTCAAGCTAAGCGTATTCTCAGAGGTGCGGGAAAATGTGGCAGCTTTCCTGCTGACAGAGGAGTTTCTTTTTAAATGTCATGCATTCACTTTCATTACTTCCAAATAATTGCCCGAAAAGATTGGCTGCTGGACAGGGCTGCCCACTTTACATCACTATGAGTCAATTTCATCATCATCAAAGGAGCCCCTGGGAGCTGGTTTCAGCCTGAGGCGGGCTCAGTCCTCAATTGCTGGCTCCTATTGGTCTCCTGGCTGTACAGAAAAAGGTACCTCCATCATTCTCTTGAGGCAGCTCTGGGTAAGATGGAATATTGTCTGTAGGTAGACAACATGATCTGTCATCACTGTCACCATCAAATAACATTCTCCTGCATCCACTGGATCATAATGTTATTGGCTGCCCAGCCCCAAATGTGGTGCCTGTTATCTGGGGCTGAGGGAAGTGTATTCCTGTTCCTCATGGAAGCTGGCCCTTTGGCCAAGAATGAAAAAGCAAGAAGATGTAACTCATTGGGGTTAAATAGAGTAATCTCCCTTCTCATTCCCACATGAATATATTTTGTAGAAAGCCTGCTTTCAAAACTAATACAGTATTTACTTTCAGAGCTCTGGTTTTAGTTATCAATCACTGCATAACAAGCCACCCCAAAACTTGGTGGCTTAATTATTTCTTATGATTCTGTGGATTGACTGAGCTCAGCTATGTGGTTGCTCTTCTCCATGTGATATCAGCTGGGGTTTCAATCATCTGGGGATTGGACTGGGCTGCAAGGTCACAGGTGGCTTACTCACATGTCTGGTACTTTGGTATGGAAGGTAGGAAGACTGGACTCAGCTGGGTAGATGGCCAGCTGGTCCTTTCTCTCTTTCTATCATGTAGTCTCAAGTCCTTTCACTCTCCATGTGGCCTTTCTACATAATCTCTCCATGTGGCTTCTGCAGGATAGCTGGACTTCCTACATGGTGATAGAGGACTCACAAAAGCACAACCATGAAAGCTACCAGGACAAACACAGGATCATTTTGCCACATTCTACTAGCTAAAGTGAATCATCAGGCCAGCTCAGGAGAATAGACAAGGGCATGAACACCAAGAGATGTGATGCATTGGGGGCCATCTTTGGAGACTAGCTCTAAATCAGGAAGATGGAAAGGAGAGAGCAGAAAGCCTATCTCCTTTGTGAAATATCCCCAAATAACTGCCATCAATCCTAATCTCCCTTAAGGAGTAAAGAGGATAAATATAGCAAGTTCCTTAGGGAGTCTCAACTCATTGGGATATAAGCATGAAACAATTTTATTTCTTCCAATCACTGCCTCAAACTGTGATAAGTTTAATCCTCCTCTCCTGTAACTTAATGACATTCCAAGCAGATTCCACAAGTTTCTAGTCACGTTCACTGATTAAAATTGTCTGGTTCAGTGTGTTAAGATGACATTAGGGAACTATTTTCTTCAGATGTGATCATCGTTTTGTGATTATAAAGAAGAATATCCTTAATCTTAAGAGATGTTTAAGGTGAAGTGTTATGACAATGAAATTTACTTTGAAATTGATAGGTAAGTAGATGATAGGTGATTGATAGATAGATGATAGATAGATAGATAGATAGATAGACCAACTAATCATTAACAATTAGTGAAACTCAGGGGTGATTAGATGGGTGTTCATTGTTCTTATTTTTCAATGTTTCTGCATATTTTTAATTTACATAATAAAAAGTTGAAGAAGAAATCCAGTCCACTTTACAACTTCAATTTTATATCCAATTTAAGGTTATCCTTCTCCCTCAGAATTGACACAACTTGAGGTTTCAAGAACTTGCCACCTATTGTACTGAAGAAGGGAGCATCCTTGTGCCTAACTGTGTGTGATTATCATTCTAGCCATATTGGGTTTGTACTGCTCCTCTAGTCAACAATGACCAATGGTTACTGTTTCTTGTATGGCACATACTAAGGTTTTTGGTGGATCCCACAGGTCTTCCCCACACACAGTTCTGTGATAGGTGAGACCCACCTCTACTCTCCCTCCTACACACCATCTCCCTCAGCTCCTAACAACAGTGGTCAACTTCAAAATTGCTTACTCCTGGGTCCCTTTTTTGAGGAATATCTCTAAGTGAGATGCAGGCTAGATGACCAGGGCCAACTCTCCTCCACTGTGCCTCCTTGATCTAAGAAGGACTTTCCAAGGTGTGGCATGGGTACAGCCTACTGCATGGCTGCCCTTTCTCCAAGCCCCACCATCTCCAATTCTCTTCCCCTTGCTCTGAGGCAAGTCTTTGAGTCCTTTGGTAAGACATCCAGCAAGGGAATAAGATACCAGTCTTCAATGTTTACAACTGGGTCCTCCTCACTTGGTTTGGTGAGGAGGAGGAGGGTGGAAACTCCCCTTTCCTCCCTCCTTTACTAATAACGTTGCACTCCCCCCACAAAACAGACAATCCCGACGAATACCCCTCCCTAGTCCCCAGTTCTCTACTTATATGAACTAAGATTCAGTGGGAAGGGGAGTTGATGACAGTAGGAGGGTCAATGCTGCCACATCATTGGAAGCTCTGGGAGAAGTTGCTAGCCCAGTGGTTAGTGACTCTCTTTAAAATGTAGGGTTCAGTGCCTCTTATCTTCAGCTGTAGGCCTTAATCACTAATTCTAGAGCAACAAGAAAAACATCTACTCCACATCTCATTATAGAGGCATAAATATGGCTAATGTATGTAGACAAAGAAAACCCAGTTCATAGACCCTACTCAACTGTTAACTTGCTACATGACCTTGATCAATCACTTAGCCTCTCTTACAGTTGGTTGATAAGGGCTCACCAACTGGTCCAGTAGGTTTCCAAATGAGTATTACAGACTCCTGGGTCCCCTGAGAGGTGCTTTAGAGGCACTGCAAACATTGACATGAACCTAACCAAACAGTGATGAGTTAGATTGGCCAGGAAATTACTTCTTCACTCAAATCTGTTTTTTTACATTGGAGTTCCAGGTAAGATTTTCATTTCAAAAAAGAGCTCTGCTGTAAAATGTTTGAAAGCTATTCATCAGGCCAACTGCCTCATTTGACTGCCACAGAAAATGCCAGCCTCTGAAGAGTGGTTGATGTGGGATGTGCTGTCATGCCCATTTAACAAACTGCTGGTTCTCCCTGCTAGAGCCAGGCGAGAAAACAGTTCCCAGATTGTGGCCAGAGAGAAGAATGTTTTGACATGTTATGTCCAGGGAAGAATTACTCTCTGCTTAGATCTGGGGTGTATGTGTGTGTGTGCGCGCGCGCGTGTGTGTGTGCGTGTGTGTGTGTGTGTGTGCGTGTGTGTGTGTGTGTGTCTGTTATTGTGTGACAGGATTAAATTTAAAACTGCACAAGACCTCTGAGGCAGGGTAATCAATCACTTCATCACTGCCACTGCAGATAAAGAGAGCAGCAAGACAGGAGGAAGGATGGAAGAGCACGTAAGGGAGAGCGATAAACTCCCTGCCTCGGAGTCAGCCTGAGCCACAGCCACATTCCTTTGGTGCTCATGGGCCTCTGAGTGCAGGACTTGGATAGTGAAGAAGGAAGGTCCCAGCAGAAATCTAAACACCCTCTGAAAGAATCCCAGAGCTGTCCACAGACATCTGGTGTGCTGGGAAAGACTGGAAAGGAAAGGGGCTCTGTAAGATCTTGAGTTGGAAGAGAATTCATCCTGCACACATAGGACCCCCAAGGAGGTCACCGCACATGCACCTGCTCAGCTAACTAACAAACGAGTCCCATGTGTGTATTCTGGGATGTTCCCTTACTGCTGAAGCAGCAGCAGGCATGGCAGGGCCTGAGGAGCTGGGAGGACCCCACTGTCACCTGGCTGGGCCATGCCTCTGTCCTCCTAGAGGAATGTCAGGGCCAGGCTCTGGCAGGAGAGGCTGCAGTCTGTCAGCTCTGAGTGGCATCAGTAGAGTACCACGTTCCAGCACCCTGTGTCCTCTGCATAAATGCAATTTCCCCAAATGTCAGGAGGAAAGCATTACAGATAACACATTGTGTGTGTCTTTGACCCAGTAAGTGCTGAAATCACAGATCTCATTATTCTGACATGATAGAATTTTCTCTTTCTCTCTCCCAATGCAGGCTGACTGCCGCTGTTTTTCCAGACTGCAAACCTAATTGCCAAAGGTGCAAAGCCACCATAGGAAAACTGGTCTCACCTATGTCTTCCTTCTGAACAAAGTGCCAGGTCTCCTTGTGTGAGAAGAAAATTGTCTTAAGGGCAGCTCATAACAATACAGTAAGTTGCAGATATTTTTGGCCAGAGCTTTACTGAGTGACTAAAGAACAGACAGTATTTGACCTTGAAAGCAGAGTTTCAGTGTATAACCCCACCTGTACATCCGACCTCCAGTTCTGGGACAGTCTGGGAGATGGAGCAGGGGCAAGGACACTGATGTGTCAGAACAAGGCCTGGATTTGAATTCTAGTTCTGCTCCTTTCTGTGTGATGTGCTCAAGTTGTTAACCCTCCTCAGTTCTTGCCTACTCATCTATAAAACCAGCGAATGTCATAGGATAGATATGAGGAATAGAAAGGTGTTGATTCCATATAAGGAGCTGAGCAAACAATTGATGCTGAAAACATTTATTATACTCAAATCTGAGGTTCCACTTCAGGGATGTAGTCAATAAATCATCCATTCAATCAACAAACAAAGAAGTATTTACCGAATGCCCTGATCTTGAAGCCAGAAGACATGGGCTCACTAAATATTTGTTGAATTAATACATTGCTTTTCATCCATCACTAGGTGACTCTGGACCAGTCACCAAATCTCTCTCACTGTTTCACAGCCTCTAAAACACAGGGTTGGAAGGGATCACCTTGAAGCAGCCTCCCAGTTTTGATACTCCATCAGTTGAGTGGGATCGTGTGAAGGCACCAAGGGATTTCAGAACGAGTTGCAGCTCTCCCAAGCCTTAACACCTATTTAATGAGATGTGTCAGATGGACCTGCGTGATGGCAGCCAATAACCAAAGGCCATGTGTGAGGAGTGTAGGTAAGAAGTAGGTGCTATAAGCATCCAGAGAGAAAGAGCATGCCAGAGGGCTGGTGGTTGTAGGAAGTGAGGCCAGGCCTGAGCCTTGGAGGAGAGAGATAGTACCATCTTAGTGGCAAGGAGAGTGATGGCATTCTGGGCAAAATGTGCTGAAATGCATTGCACAAGCTAGAATGATCACATTTCCCGAAGTTTCAGTGACATTCAAGTCAAATGAAAGGAAACTAAATTCTAGGATATGAGGTCCAGGTATTGAAACCAGACCCACATGGTAAGCTTTGCCCCCTCACATGGGCATTCTAACAGGGACTCTTCAATCATTCCATCTTGCCAGGCCACCATCTGCAATGCCAGCAAGAGCCTGGAACTGCGGACCTCCTCACCTGCTTGTACATCGCCTCTTGACAGAGTCTTTCTGAAAGGCTCCTGCCCCATGTTTGTCCCTTCTCTTGCCCGCTTCCCTTCCAGGCTTAAGGATAAAACACCAGAAAGTGGTAAATTCTGGACAGGTTCTCTTCAGGCTTACCTCCCTGCTAGGATTACAAATGCTGCATTTTTCCCAGCCAGCTTGGGCTTACCTTCTCCCTTCCACCACAAAAACAAAGGAAGAAAAATATGTAAACTGAGTTTTTGATTATAAAGAATAATACTGTTTTACATTCATTGTAAATTTTGGAAAACATAAACAATCATAAAGAAAGTACCACTCACCAGTATTAAACATAGATTAGATAGATAGATAGATAGATAGATAGATAGATAGATAGATAGATAGATACTCAAAACTGGATATGCAGCTTGACATTTTGTTTGGTTGGTTGGTTTCACTTAATATCCCACTATGAACATTTTCCTATGCCCTTAAAACATTATTTGAAAGCATGGTTTATAATGACTATATAATATTCCATTGAGTGGGTTTAACCATAAATTATCTAACTATTCCTCTATTGTTGGACATTAAGGTTATTTCTGAGTTTTAGCTATTATAAATAATGCTACAACAAACATCCTGCACATAAATCTTTTCCTAAGATTATTTTCTAAGGTTAAATTCCTAGATATGGAATTTTTTGGGTCAGTGTTTGTGTAATTTAAGGCTATTGACACACACTGCACTCCTATCTTTCCAAATGTTCTATAATTCATTGATTAGCTAATCTGATATTGCTAATGATTATGATTCTTCAGGAAGATATGTCTTGTCTGCCCGACTGGGCTGTGAGCTCCTCTAAAGCAAGAACCAATTATCCCCCTCACTTGCACAGTGGTCAACAGATGAGTGTTGAGGGAGCAAAGTAGGACAACCAGTATCTCAGTGAATTTCCTCCCCGCCAGAGGAATATTAAGCAGGGCTCACTTTGCTATCCATCCCAGGGAGTTTAGTTGCTCAAGTGCCAAAAAACTTCATTATTGCTTGGTCTCGCCTGAAAAGAAATCCCACACCATAACTTTTAGGTCCTGGTGATTTCATCTCAGCCTAAAGAAAAGCTTCCTGACAGCCCATGTTCCCCCAAAATAAAACGAACTTCCCTGAAAAATGGTGAGTGGGGACTATGTGACAGGGATGTGCTAAAGGGATTCAACATGAGATGAAATTTAAGGACCATCCAATCCTGAGACCCAGGGATTCTTTTCATTATTATCAATTCTCATAACCTCGAGGTATAGCAGTCTACCTCAAGGGCTTTCTCAGTAAGTGCTGTGGACGAAATGACAGAATCCTTGACCAGCTCAACAACTGACAGAAGTGGGTTGAGGGCTAAATCCACGGTGTTCACAAACCGAAGGTGCCTATTAAATCTTTCTTCACAGTATCAGTTACACAATGGCCGTGTAAATCTTTTAAAATGGCTCCAATATTTCATTTCAGCTGTGGCTCTCCTGCAGGAGTGAGTCAGTGGTGTGCCTCCCACAGGTTAAATTCTACCCAGGGAAGCCTCAAGACACAAAGAACCAAAGGGCATTGCATGGAAGACCAAGGGGCAGACCCTTCCCCAGCTGAGGGAGTCCCCCAAGTAGGGCCAGAATATGCTTTGAGGACACACAGCATAATCTCACTCACTTGGACTAACTGAAGCGAAATGAGGGGACGCAGCTAATTCATTTTAAAAATCACTGACTGATTTAAGAGAAATTCAGTATAACAGCTTGGAAGTACCAGTAACCACAGCCAAGTTAATGACTTCCTTGTCTGGGAGGTCCTGGGGGAGACTGCTCTGGGGCAGGAGTACACTGTAAGCAGTGCACCACCCTTAGGTAAGTGGTTGTGGGGGTATGTGTGTTCAGGGTTCCTCTAATAAAAAGCTTGTTCTCCTATCTTAAAAAAAAAACTCTTTTAATTTATTTAAACTCAGATATATTTGCACCACCTGGAATCTGCATGTGCTAAGTGAAGATAGACTTCGAAGCATTTTCCTCTGAACTGTCATAGCTCTGAGCTGAGGTCAGAGTTAATGAGTTTTTTCTAAGCCTTTGAAGGAAATGAGCTGTAAGGTTTTTTTCTACAGATTTTAGCTGTGGGACAGGGGATGAGGACCCTGTCCCTCTGTCTCCCCAGCACTCCAAAGCCTTACCAAAAGAGAGACAGAGAAGTCTGTAATTAACATGGCACTATTATCCCCAGCAAGTAAAAAAGATGATCAAAGGAGCATGAATGCGGCAGCCATCCTTAGTCCCTGAGCAGATCTAGCAGAGCAACGGAAAAAGAGCTTTGCTTGTGTTAATTAGTAACAACCTCTGCTGCTCACCCCCAGGAAAGGTGGAGACCAAAACACATCTCAAGTGTGGACCATTTCAGGTGGCTCTTGGGGCTTTTTTTCAGCATCTTGTTGCCTTTGTCCCTCTCCCACTTCCACTGTATAGAAATGAATGATGTGCTCTGGACAGCAATTTTGCTGTGATTTCCTCAAAGTCCAAGCCCCTGGGGACTCCTGATCTTCCTGCCAAATAACTCAGCCTCCTAGACATCTTCAGAGCCACTCTGGGACATTTATGGCGCGAGTTATTTTTTCCTATTTTTTCCACCTTTCACTCCACCCCACCCCCCACACAAGCACCCACAACATGTTCATTAATGAATGCATTTAATCAAGTTTATGAAGCCTCTTTATTATCAATAACCTTAATCACTCTTAATTGCTGCATCATTAGTTCGGCCACGCTCAGATATAGCAGTTAGGCAGAGCAGTAAATGACAACTCCAGAAAAATGACTTGCTGCATAAAAGCCTGGGAGGAAGGAACTGACAGGAGAAGAGGCAAAGAGAGGAGAGGAGAGTGAGAGTGCTCAAGCTGTGCAAGACAGCCTGCTGCGGGGCAGAGTTGGGGGTGGGGATGCCATTAAGAAGTTCCGCCAGGTGTAAAGATGCCGGTGAGCCAGTTTTGCATATTTCTAAACTTTGGGGAGTGCCGCATCAGCAGCCTGAGTGCATCGTTCTGCTTGACAAAAGTTGATGTTATGTTAATATCTAGCACCTGCCACCCTCGGGGATCTCCAAGTCCTCTGCAAGCTCCATCGTGTTCAAAGCCAAATGCTTGGTGGATGAGAGGTGAAAGATGCACCTTGTCATTGGGAACGCAGCAAGGGGTGGCCCGCTGCTGGTCTTTGTCGAGGCGTTAACTCTCGGGCCTTTCCATGTTCTTGAAGGCTCTGCACAGCCAAGGGAAACCATTGAGATGCCTCAGGTCAGAAAGAGGTGATGGCTGGCAGCATGCCCTTCCCTAGAAGCTCGGAGATCTAAGATCCTGTCCAAACACAACCTTAACCCATTATCTTAGCTCTCTTAACTCTTCATCTCCCTCATTTCCCATTCCATAAAGTACATTTAATGATACCCATGGCAAGCCAACTTCCAATGGATGCTTAGAGTAAATGTGGTCACACTGTGGGAGAGTAGTGAGAAACAATTGGGGTACTCCGGAGTGGGGGAGCTAGAGAAATTCTCGCTGTTTGCTGGTGGGAATCTCTGCTTGATGGGTCCTTCCATTCTTGCAGTTGTTCCTCTGCTGTTTGCTTCTATCTTGCCACATATGAACATCTCCGTAATGAGATTTCATACGCAGGAAGTCTGAATCCTAGAGGCACAAAACTCTTCTAACTTCCAATCTCTAGAATTTTCTTTTGCATGCCACCTTTCTCCAAAATGCAAAACCAGCCTTTCTACCTCCACTGAAGTGTTTGTTGTTCATGTTCATGTTCAAGTGTTCATGTTCATTTCCTACATCTACCAACTTAACTGTTCATTGACAAAATATTTGTAATACTTACTATGTGTCAAGCACTGGGAGTATAATAGAACCTGTTATGAAGGAGCTTATGGTTTAGTAGTGAACCTAATTAACTCTAATATATCAGTGTCCCAACTCTGCTCACCACTTAGGTGCTAAATATTCTATAAAGAGCTACTCTCAGTACTAAATAAATCAGCTAGTGCTTTATCTTTCTCCCATCCCTTTTGTGTCCTCACATCTCAAGGGCCCCACCAAAGTCTTTCCATGGGCAAATTGTCCTTGGGTAGTTCCCGGACAACTGCAGGGTCAGCTCTGCTCCAGATGAGGATGTTCTAGAAACTTCACCCTCGGCAAGCGGAGTCTGTAGCTCTTGAGCCATAGACTCACCAAGCCGTTCTCTTTCTCGCCCATCCCTTGCATACCTGCCCCATCCACATGACTCTTTTTTGGGTGCTGATTCACACATTGCCTGGTCACAGCCAACCTACGTGCCCAGGGTCTGGCCCTATCCCCTATCCCAATTACTGGCTGAACTCCTGCTCCTGGCCTGATAGTTCACCTGTAGCCATTAGCTCTAGTTTCCCCTTCAAATGGGCATCAGGCCTCCCACAGCCAGGGAAGCCAGTTCACCTGACTTAGAGGCTCTCCATATATAACAAATCCACATAAAATTAAATTTGTTAAAGAACGTATGGGTGCTTTTGTTGCTCAGGACCCAGCCCTTGGCACTGGCATGGAGTCACCCACTACCACTGTAAATGTGAGTACTTGAGGCTAATGCTGTCCAGGCTCCAGGAAAGTTTCTCTCCATCTCTTGTCCTCCAAATACAAGGAAGGTTTGTGGATTGTGCCACTGCTGTCATCGGAGGCTGATACTGCTTTAGAGCATAGAGATGATCTGAGAATCAGAGGCATTTAGGTAGAAGTGAGGACAAAGTAATTAAGCAGTCCAGTCCTTTCTCACAGATATAGCATGAATGCCACAGATTCTTGCATAATGAAGTATTATTTCCAATAGAGGCAAGTATCCATTTATTGCTTCGTTTCCTGTTCTAACCCAAGGTTCCAGAGGTATTCATGAAGTACCGCTGTAGTTATAAGAGCTGCACATAGCAGCAGAAGTATATTTTGCATTATTAAACAATTCATATTACTTTATATATCTATATTGAAATTTAAATGGGTAAAGTATGATACTAACTCTTCACATTTGTGAATAGATCTAGATATTGCTTTAAAAGACAGTGAAAATCAAGATATAACCAATAACAATGTATATGATGAAAATGATATACTCTGTAATATTCTCTGAAGTAAGGATAATTTATCATATGTGACCCGTTTCAGTGTTTGAACAAGATATGCAAAATTCATGCTCATTTCTGAATCTATGTATTATTTTAAGACTTATATTGACAATTGCAGTTGTTACTGCCTCAGCCAAGCAAAATTGCTTCAAACTGAAATTAATAAGACTACACAAGAGCTATAGTGACTCAAGAAAGTTTGTCTGTTTTGGCATTGTTAATGCAGTACACATTGTGTGAAAATCTCAACTACAATATAATTAGTGATTTCACTGAAATAAGGACAAATAATAAAGCTTATGGGGTAAATGCATAGCTATATGAATTAGGAATGTCTTTTTTTGTCACTCACCCAAAAACCACTGGCCCATCAACAGAGCACCAAGACATGCAAAATAACAATTAAATTTGGTCATCTTTAATATTTGCCCAACTTCAGCCAAATAAAACTACAGTTTTATCCATGTTTGAAGGTATATTTGTCAAGGTGGGAGGATAGAATATTTTTAACAGTTCATTTATTTAATTTGTACCTTTTATACATCGAGATATGTCACTATCTATTTGTACTCTTGCCTTCAGCCCTGGAAATGTTCGGTGCAGGCCTGCTAATCCTTAATGCTAATCCATCAAGGTTTGAATCAGTCATAATGTATTGAAACAAAGCCCTAACTGGTAGACCTTTAAATCAGTTAAAATTCTTTGCTATTGTAAATAATATATCAGTTAACATTGCATGATGCAGATCTTTGCAAATTTGTGAGATTATTTTCATAGAATAAATATATAGATGTGTAAATGCTAGGTCAGAGGGAATGCCCATTCTAAATTTGATGCACATGGATAAGTTGCCTTTCCAAGTGATTGCACCAACTAATTTATACCTCCACAAAAGCATGTTTCCACACACAGACTTTCAAAACATAAATGTTACCATTGTTTCTAAGAGGCACAAAGTGGGATCTTCCAAATCTAAGATGAATTTCTTTTCATTAGTGGAAGACCTTTTCTTACATTTATTGAAAATTTGTATTTCTTTTTCTGTGAATCACCAATTAACATCATTTTGGTGCATTTACCTTTTTCTTATTGGTGTGTAGGAGTTCTTTATATATTATGATTGTTAAATCTTTGCCTAACACACATAATCTATTTTTTCCAGTTTGTCTATTAACTTTGTTTACAATGTCTTTTGATGTGGAAAAGAATATAATTATTGTGTAATTATATCTTTCAATTTTTAAAATAGTTCCAGCCTTGATGTAATTCTTCAAAAGATCTTTAGAAAGGTCTGGTCCCACACTTAAGGTTAAAGAACATTTTCCTGTATTTTATATTAGCGTTTAAGTCCAAACCCCTTTGGAATTAACTTTGATAAATTAACTAATTTATCAATTCCTATGCCAATAAAATATAATTTAATTACTACAACTTCATAGAACATATTTGATAGCAAAGCAAATCCTACCATCATTATTCATCTCTTTTCCAAAATTAATAACTATTTTTATACATTTGCTCTTCAAGCTGAACTTTAGAATTGATTTGTAAAGTTCAAAAGTATCCCACTGTAATTTTGAATGGTATTCTATACATTCACAGATTAATCTGGGATAAAGACATAGTTAGAAATATGATTATTTCCAGCAAGAATATCATATGTTTCTCAATTTTTTCAGTTATGTTCTTAGTTCCTTCAATAGTGTTTCATAATGTTTTTATATAATTCTCTCATATTTCATGTTATTTTAATTTCTAGCCACTAGATATATTTGTGAATAGGATATTTTCCCACTCTTAGACTCCCGTTGGTTATTGTTAATGCATAAGAAAATGACTGAGTTTTGTCTCACGCATGTTATCAGCCAATTTGAGTTCTTATCTAGTAAATTCTCATTTCATTAACTTAGATTTTCTAGGCTTACAATAATACTGCTATCAATAATGAACTTTTTTGGCTCTTTCCAATATTTATCTCTTATTTACTTTTTTTTGTTTTTTCTTTGGCTAGACCTCAACAATAATACCAAAAGGCTCCACAACTAGACTGAAGAGCAAAAGGACAGCAACTTGTCTGTTCCCCTCCCCCAATTCCCCAATAAAATCTTTAAAAATAAATAAATAAATAAATAAATAAATGTGTTTGAACTCTTTAAAAAATAATAACAATAATACCAAAAGGCAACAGTATTGGAGCAGAGACTCCATTTATCCATTTCGGCTCCTTTACTGTTTACTATGATGTTTAGTATTGGTTTCTGATACTTTTTTGTTATGCAATTTCCTTCTATTTATAATGTACTATGCTTTTCTAAATTACTATTTTCAGCTCTGAATATTAAATTTTGTGAAATGTAGCATTAGAGACTAATAAGATGTTCTATTTTTCTGTTTTAACCTATTAATGTAATAAATTATATCACATGTTAAAAATTATACAAATTTCCTAAAAAAAAAAAATTATAAATTTTCTAACATTGAAACAAGCTTCCATAATCTTTCTTAGAAGAAATCCTCCTTGGTTCCAGTATATTTTTCTTTTAATACATTGCCATATTTGTTTGTTAGTAATTTTCTTGGCATTTTTCCATCTCTGGTCAATAGAACTTATCCACAAATCTATCTAGACCTGGTACCTTTTTGTTGAGCCTCTAAGAGAAGGGACAATTTAGCGTTCTATTTTTTGCATATTCTTGAGTCAATTTTGGACATTTTCAGTTTTCCAGTGGGGAAAACCATTGCATCTAGATTTTCAGATTTATTGGAATCATGTTGCATATAATATTTCCTTAACATTTTTAATATTTAATTTGTGGTTAAGCAATGTGGTTGGCTGAATAATATCCCCCCAGAGATAGCCATGTCCTAATAATCCCCAGAATGTTACTTTATATGGCAAAAGGGACTTGCAGCTGCAATTAAGGTAAAGGTCTTAAAATAGGGAGATTAGGGCCGGCCGAGCAGCGCGATGGTTAGGAGCTGGCTTGGGACACCAGAGGGCCCCGGTTCAGATCCCACATATGAGGGCCGGTGACACTGCCCTCCGCAGCTATGATGCTGAACGACAGCTCAACCTGGGGCTGGGCTGCCCTGGGTCACTGGCGACGGCGTAGGCTGCAGCCCCTGTGGCAGTGGGTTGCCATGGGCTACCGTGTGTAGCCAGCAGCCAGCGTGAGTGGCCAGCAGCCACAGTGAGCAGCCATCCGGAAGCCGGCGACTGGTCTGCCTCGCCTGGGAAGAGCGCAGTGATGGTGCCAACTTGGTCCAGTGAAGCAACGTCCTCCACAACTAGACTGAAGAACAAAAACGACAGCAACTTTTCTGTTCCCCTTCCCCCAATTCCCCAATAAAAATCTTTAAAAAAAAATAGGGAGATTATCCTGGATTATCCAGAAAAATCTTATATGTAATAATAAAAGTCCTTATAAAAGGGAGGCAGGAAGGACAAAGGAGGAAGTAGAAGATGTGATGAGAGAAGCAAGAGGTTGGTGTGATGCAAGGAAGAGGTCAGGAGCCAAGGAATGCAGCAGGCCTCCAGAATCTAGGAAAAACAAGGAAACAGATTCTCCCACAGAGCCTCCACAAGGAGCCACCCTGGCCACCACCTTGATCATAGCTCAGTGAAACTGATTTCAGAACTGTAAGAAAATGAATCTTGTTGTTTTAAGCCACCAAGCTTGTAGTAATTTGTTATACTAGCCGTAGAAAACCAATATATGCAATCTTTTTCTTATCAAAGTTTAATTGGGGGGGTGGTATTTTTAAAGAACTCACTCCCTTTTTTCCTAATTCATTTGTTTCTGCTTTTATCTTTGCTGATTCTTACCTCTTACTTTCCTTGTTTTTCTTTATCATTATGTCATCACTTAAATTCAATTATTATATCATTTACTTTCTTTTTCTTATTAATAAAGTCATCTAAGAATATGAATCATCCTTTAGAAAGAGATTCTGCCACATTCCATAACTTTTGATATGCAGGGTTTCAGACTTTTAATAATTTTAAATAATCTATAATTTCTGTTTTGATTATTTTTATGACCCATCAGTTTTTTCCTAAAGTTGTTTTAAGTTTTAGAGTATTTTAATCTCAAATTTTTTTAAGTGTTTGGCAAGTGTCATTGTATTAGTAAATTCAAATTTTAATGTATTGTGGTCAAAGAATGTGGCCAATAAACTTTTGGGGAAATTATTACTATAAAAGTTCAGTTTTGTAGATGTCTCACTGCCCTTTGGAAAGAATGGGCATCTTGGTTTTGTGGGAAACATGATCGCATATATAATTGGGAACTCACAATTCTTGATATGCTATCTACATCTTCTACATCCTTATTATAAAAGTTCTGTCTTTATAGGCATGAGGGTTTTAGGTGACAGAGTGGCATGATAAAGTTTACATATTTAGAAAGCACTCTGATATTAGGAAGACAGAATATGAATTAAGGGACAAAAATGGAGGCAATTAGGTGACCCCATAGGCAAAAGGGAGGAATGCCTGAATGAAGCCATGCAGTGGAGATGGAAAGTAAAAACAGGAAAGGCCCTTAGAAGTAATTTAGCCCAGCCTTCTAATGTTATAGATGAGAAAACCAAGGCCAGCCAGAAGATGAAAATAACTTATCCAAGGTCACATGAGCAATTGGCAACAGAGGAAGAGACTCAAATGCAAGCCCCATGACCACCAGCCTTGGGTCCCTTTTACCATGTTAATGGTTTTGGAGTCCCCAGGAACAATTACACAATTCTATAGACTTTTCCTTGCCCATTCTGCAAGGGTGCATAAATCTCTTCATTCTCTCTTTTGTCATTAAGAACCAAAGTAATCAAGAATGTGATTGTTCCCTCATCCAAAAGAATAAATTAGGCCCCACCTTGGTGAAGCACTGTGAAGGCACTGCCCTGAGAACTCATGACACTGCCCCATCCAAGACACACAATGTGAACAGCAGTGAGCCCAACAAGCACCCATGCTGTGTCAGTGTTAGCTTCCTACATCACAAGCCCTGCAGAAGCGTATTTGCATCATGCCCGCGTCAAGATTAAATGCATTTTGGCACACTTGAAAAAGCAATTGGTTTTGAACATTGGGGGCATTAATAAATGTCACATTATTTTTTTAATAGGATAAAAAAATTTTTTTCTTTCTCCTACTGTGCTGTGCTGAACA
This sequence comes from Hipposideros armiger, assembly GCF_001890085.2. Lineage (NCBI taxonomy): Eukaryota > Metazoa > Chordata > Mammalia > Chiroptera > Hipposideridae > Hipposideros > Hipposideros armiger. Next base: position 1,069,614 of record NW_017731734.1, read on the forward strand.
TTCTTTCAGTCAGGCTTCATTCTTTTTGCCTCTCCTTATTGTTCTGACTAGTTTTGGGGGACATTTTAAGGGGAGAGGCTTTTTGAATTTTTTTAAGTTTGGGTGTACTTCAAAAACATCACCACTCTCATTATTATCGTGTCGGTAGTTGACACCACTGCCTCCACTGGAGGGTTATCTCCTTAACTTCGCTAGGCCTCAGTTTCCTCACCGCATAAAAGGGAATAACCTACCACCAAGGGTACTCTACCCAGCAAGGCTATCATTTATAATTGAAAGACGGATAAAGAGTTTCCCAGACAAGAAAAAGCTAAAGAAGTTCATCACCATACAAGTATTACAAGGAATGTTAAAGGGGCTTCTTTAAAACAAAAATAAAAAGAGAGAGAGATCAAACTTATGCACAATAGAATGGCTATAACTACATATCTATCAACAATTACTTTCAATGTTATGGATAAAATGCTCCAATCAAAAGACATGAGAGGGCTGAGTGGATAAGAAAGCAAAACTATTACATATGCTGCCTATAAGACACTTACTTCAGATAGAAAGACATATACATAGACTGAAAGTAAAGGGATGGGAAAAGGATATTTCATGAAAATGAAAAAAAATAAACATAAAAGCTGGGGTAGCAATGCTTACACCAGACGCAATAGACTTAAAACAGAGACTATAACAAGAGACAAAGAAAGACCCAGTAACCCCACTTCCTGGTAATTATCTGAAGAAACCCAAAATACTACTTCGAGGGGACATGTGCATCCATATGTTCGTTGCAGCATTGTTTACAATGGCCAAGATGTGGAGGCAGCTTGGGTGTCCATTGATAGATGAATGTGTAAAGAGGAGGTGGTACATATATACGATGAAATATTGCTCAGCCAGAGAAGGGAATGGGTTCTTGCCACCTGTGGCAGCATAGATGGTCCTGGAGGGTATTGTGCTGACTGGAGTGTCAGACAGAGAAAGACAGATGCAATGTGATTTCACTTATATGTGGAATCTAAAGAACAAAAAGAACAAACAAAACAGGAATTCATAGATGCAGAGAACATTTTGATGGTTACCAGATGGGAGGAAGGATGGGGTGGTGAAAAGGGGGAAGGGATTAAGAAGTACAGATTGGTTGTTGCAAAGTAGTCATGGGGATGTAGGGTATAGCATAAGGGATATAGACAATAATATTGTAATAACTATGTATGATGTCAGATGGGTACTAGATTTACCAGGTGACAGATGGGAGGGGGCTGGGAGACAGGGTGAAAAAGGTGAAGGGATTAAGTAATAGAAATTGATAGTTACAAAATAGCCATGGGGACATAAAATAAAACATAGGGAATATAGTCAATAATATGGTAATAACCATGTATAGTGCCAGGTGGGTACTAGACTAGTCAGGGGGATCACTTCTCAAATTATATAAATGTCTAACCACGATGCTGTACACCTGAAATTAATATAATATTGAATGTCAAAATAATGGGGATAAATCTGGGGAGTGGTGCTATAAGCAGTGAAGAGTTGATATATGTAAAGTGATTTCTACAAGGTTAACTTCTGCTAGCAGTATAATAACTGTTGTCAGACTAATTTAGTAGTAGTAGTAGTAGTAGTAGTAGTAGTAGTAGTAGTAGTAGTAGAAGTAGTAGTAGGTGATTTTCTAGAGAGACAGATTGCCTGAACCATTCAGCCAGTTTCTCAGGATCCAAGCTGATAATATTCTTTCTGGTAAGAGAAAACTTAGTGTAGTAAAAAGAGCTCTGGAATCAGACAGAACTGGTCTGGAATCTCACCTCTGTCCTAGGCTTAGCTATGATATCTTGGGCTAGTTATTTAGGGTCTATGAGCCTCATTCTTATCATCTGTAAAATAAAAACCACAACCCCCAACCTCTAGAGTCAACAAACATACTAATAGAACAAAGGAACCCCTGATCCCTACCCCCAATCCACTTCTTTACTTAGAATGGCGTAAGCTTTTCTCTCCCAGGTAAACCCACAACACACACGGGATAGGGAAAACAAGAATTCCACACCTGGGACTGAGGAGGCAAAGGCAATGGAAATGCGACCCTGGGGAGAGGGCGGGGTGAACTGCCTGGCCCAGAAAACCAAAGGATTCTAGAAACATCACAGACCCAAACTAAACAAGTGAAGACAGATGTGAAGATGGAGAAAGAGAGAGGGCAACGGGAAAACATGATGGTACAATTTTCGTACTCTACTCTGCAGGAGGATTGACTGAAAAGCAGCCGTGTGGGGAGGAAGTTAGAAGGGACAATTGATAAAAAATCTTGGGAAAATAAATAAATTTATATATATATATATATATATATATATATATATATACACACACACACACACACACACACACACACACACACATACATACAAATCAAAATAAAAAATGCAATGTCACAAACTAACAAACTCAGTCATGAATGTCTGGAATCTCTCAGTAAGTTTATGTAATCTTGTAATTGAACACAGATCCATGCCAGCGAAAACCCAGCAAAAGGGTTGTGAAAATGAGAGGTTTGTATTTAAAATGGCTAGCAGTGTGCTAGGTCTCGCAGGTACTGACATGGACCTGTGTGACTGTTGCTATGAGTGTTCTGTGACTGCACATCCCTGTATTGGCCTACATGGGATATGTACATGCTCTCACCTTGCCTCAGGTCCACGCTCTATACAGCCTTGCGCTTCTAGGCAATATCTGGAGGCCTGTGGAGCTGGACACTCTGGTTCCAGAACACGCTGAAGGTACAGTGTGGGCTAAAGCCGAGAGGAACCCAGTGAGTCCACACTCTTCCCTGATCAGCCTGCAGGGCATCTGCTGCTCAGCTGTTCTTCAGAGAGATGCAGTCACCAATCTACACTGTTCTTACTACAATTTGTAGTGTCTCCAAACTATATTCCCCCGCGCTCCCCAAATCTGGTCGTCTTGGAAAGATGAGACAACACTAGGACACCCACACAGTGGCTGGTACTCCAGGAAGTGATAAAAGACTTTAAAAATGGCTGTCAGTCTTCTCTCAGATACACCACCATCACCTCACAGTGGGTACTTAGCCATGGCTGACCAGCAGACAACTCTGGGATAAACCAAGCATTTATCAGCTTCACTCCTGTCAGAGGAACAAAAGATATTTAGACCTATTTGTAGTGGCCAGAAGAATGAGGACAAGTGTGAAAACAGCGGTCACTGAGACACACAGAGCCACTGTGATGGGACGCAGAGAGGCACAGCCTGGGTTCTAGAATTTGGCAGGCATAGAAATTGGTGTTCCATCCTGGCCTCTCTCTCTCTCTCCCAAGGTGCCCGGGAGGAGCGATGACCCAGCTAAGAACAGAGCAGCCATATCCAAAAACATACCACAGGTAACTATTTCAAAGAAATTGAAAAAGGTGACATTTTCCATTATGGCCCAGTGTGTCAGCGCTAATATTCCCCTTTTCTTAACCACAGGCTCTGCACTGCCACCCGCAGCCTTTGACTTCACTTCTAAGAGGTACTATGGAGAAGCCTCAAGGTGAGGTTTTGTCTTGCTGACACATCTTATTTCCACTCTTGTTGGCACAAAGACGGCTACTTTGTTTGTGTCTGATTCCAGCTGGGCCACAACAGGGCCCTGCCTGATGAGCTGAAATAATGAGAAGATTGCTCCCACCTTGGCCAGCCACTATGCAAAAGCCCTTATGCTAAACCTCTTCCACCTCCACAATCACACCGTCACACTCCCACAACGCTTCCGGTCCCCATGCGCTTTGAAGAGGTTCCAGGTGAATGTGTTTTGTACAAACAGCGGTCACTAAAACCTTGTGTCTCAATAAATGAAGAAAGTAATTGCAGTGTGTAACGTTCCCTCCCATAGAGGCTCTTTCTAGGCCAAGGTACTTAATCAGGAGCTGGTGATACGGTGAAAAGCACATAGGTGTTGGAACCAAAAACAATCTGTGTTTTATTCACTCATTCCACAAGACATTTATCCAGTGGCCGCCATGTACTGGGCACTCTTCTAGGTACTGGCAACCTACCACTTAATAGCAACATAAATGATGCAAAAGTCCCTGCTCGAATGGGAGCCACATTCTACTGGGCTGGGAACCAACTGTAAACCAGTAACACTGGGCAAATTACATCACCTCTCTGCATCATAATTTCTTAATTTATCAGAAGGGACTAGCTGCCTTATGAGGCCATTGTGCCCTTTTGCAATGCACTACACAAATATGTTAGTTATCATCATTAATATTTTCACAGCTTAGACCCAAGGAGCATATTCTTAAAAGAAAAAGGGAGGAACTGGAATGTGATTGTCCTGATTCTCTCTGGTCTAGGAAATTCAGCACAGCCTCAGACTTATCACCTTCCTAAGCGAGGCAGAGTCATCTTTTCCCCTACTGCCCCTTGTACTCTTATCTCCTTTTCTTATAGCATTTGCCACACTGCACAGGCATTGTCATTACAATAGTTCATTACTCTGAACAGCCCTGGGAGCTCACGCCCTCTCTTATTCAACTACAGATACCTGGTGCCTAGTAGAGTGAAGCTATTTGCTAGATAGTTACAAACCTTTAAATTATGAATGTGTAGGAATGATTAGGGAGCCTCTAAGTACTATTGCTCTATTCATTACATACTTATTACACCACACTCTGAAAGAGCAAAATATGTAGTTTATTCCCTAAGTGGCATTATCCTCCAAGTTTGTCATTGTCCTTCAAACCTGCCCATCTCCTCATATAAATATAGTAAAAAACATGGGCTGCTTGTCATCTCCCGAGGATGCTTCTATTGTAAGCCCCTTTCTAACAGAGCCATTGTTCGTTGTGCAACGCCTGAGGAGTTAGGCCAAGGCAGGTGGACAGTGTCTCATGAGGTGATACACCAGGTGGCTTTGGTAATACCATGCCCAAGGCTGCCAGGAGCTAGAGTTGCCCCTGGAACCAAGAGTCTACAGCCCAAGTTTGAGTTCTGTGGATGGGTGCCCTGCTGTGCAGGATGATTGTGAGGATAAGAAGAAAGGGTTCTTACCACTTCCCCAGGTATCTTGAGCCCAGGGGGTGTTGAGCAAGGACTTTGAAATCAGACCTAGTTCTAAATTCGAGCTCTGAATCTACTAGCTGTAACCAAGTGACTATTCCTCCCTGAGCTTTCACCTAGTTTCTGCATTTATAAAATGGGGCCGATAATATTTATTTTGGTTTTTATTATGAATATTAAAGAGATAATTCATATGACATATAGACAGTCTAATACATAGCGGATGCTCAGTAAATGGCAATAACAGCATTAACTGAGGGTTTACTGTATGCCAGGCCCCATCCTTAGGGCTTTGCATATATTCACTCATTTAATCTCCCAACAACTCTATGAGTAGGTCATTTTAAATGGGGACAAATATACAAATAATAAATATACTATGATGTATATAGAGAGATTTAAAAAATAGAAAACTAAAGCATAAAGATGTTACACAACCTGCCGCAGGTCACTCAGCTGATACAATCCTCAGTCAGGACTCATACCCATTCCCCTAGCCCAGAGTCCCCGCTCTGCTGCTGCTGTTCACTCATACACGAGTTCCCTAAAAGTGTTCTATTCCACCTCCCACCCCTGAGCGACATAGGGTGCACGTCCATATCCATGTCTCCCTGGGTAAAATGCAAGGCTTTAAGGGCTATTATGAGCGTAGCCTGTCCCTACACTTGGTTAAACATGCGCCCATAAAAGGTCGACCAATCACTTCTGAGAAGCTGCCAGCTTCTGCAGTGAAGACCACAGCTAAGGTGCTAAGATTGAAGGAACCACACAGATGACCTCAGCCCTGGACCGAAGGATTGGAGAAGGAAATTGGAGCATTCTGAGACAGGCAAGCAGAACCACTCTGGGACTAGGGAAGCCTGGGATTCAACTGACATTCTCTTTTAGCTGAAGGTATGGCCCGGTGATCCAGATAAGAATTGTTGCTTCCTTAAGTGACAAATTGAGCACAAGAAAATCTCAGCTTGACTGAAGTGTAGAGAGATAAAAATAACCAGAGAGAGAGCACCCACTTCTCTTCTTCCCCCTGCAGTAGCACTCCAGGCAGTGATATGGCCAGCTCTTAGTAAATTCTGCCCTGCGTGTTTATCTTCTCATGCATATGTGCCATCTCCACAGTAGACTACAGCTCTTTAGAGGCTGTAGCTAGGTCTTATTGACCTGGGGCACCACATGGCGCCTACCCTTGGTGAATGCTGCATACTGACAATTTGACTTGCCCAGGGCGTAGAGCTGGGGGTTCCACACATGGAGAGTAGACTCTCCATCAGGATCAAGAACAAAGGGTCAAGGACAGAATCCTCACTGCCTGGAAGGGTGTCACCTACATACCACGGTGTGTGAAACAGACACAGAGCCCCCCTTCTCTGTTCATCCTTAGGTCCTGGGCTTCCAAGAAGTGTGACACGCAGAGCAATGTTTAATGTCTCCCAGCCCACCACGAGGGTAGCTTTCTCCCTGTGCTCTGCTCTGCCCTGGAGGAAATATCACCCAGGACCCCCTGAGGCTCAGGCCTGGCCCTGAAGGGACCACTGTAGCCTGAAACACCTCCCTCCGCCAGAGAAAGCAAAAGCCCAACTCACCAGCTGAGTGCAGCTGTGGCTGTAGCTTAAGAGCCTTCCCGTGTGCAATAACCTCTCATTATATTTTAATGTTGTTGTAACTTTATGGCTTAATCAGTATTTGCAATTTGTTAGTAGCCTGGGCGGCCATAAAATTGTTTTCCAGGTACTGAAACATCCCATCAAGGTTTGTAAAGCCGAGGTTCTTAGTTTATCATGCCCATAAAATGCCCTGGCAATTTGACAGATATAATAACTTTTTTTATCAAGTGTCTAATTTGAGAGGAAATTAAGCCATACGTTACACGCAGCTCGCACTGGGGTTGGGAGCTCCTCGGCCTTTGAGTCTCTCAGGGAGGCCTCTCTCCTCACCCCATCTGTCCTCTTCAGCCAAGGGCTAGAGTTCATGTGTGCCCCTCGCATGGGGCCTGCTGTCACCCCCACAGAGCTGGGGGCTGGTATCCACGTGGCTATGGCATGACCTATGTGGTATGGGCATTCCTGAGGAAACAGTGGTTTCATACTGGGGCACCAGCAATGGTGAAAATTTAGTCCCCCAAAAGAGAGTGAAAGCCTTGCTAACGTCTCCTTTCTCTGTCTCCCTTTACACTGATGTTCCCAGGCCTACTCTCATCTTGGATCTGTGTAGGAAAGGCACAAAGTGCGTTCTCTGCCCTTCACTCGTCTACCTCATCTCCATTCTCCATATCCATTCTAACCTCTGCTTGTCTTCACATTTTGTCTACTCCTAGGGAAAGAGCAATTGTATTAGAAAGACACATGAAAAAATTAACTATTTTCCTTCCCAGTGACATGGACTTGTTTCTCTCTGCAATTTTCAAGTGTTCATTTCTCAGGACGATGTTGAACCAAAGAACAATTTTGGTCAAGAATAAGTTGTAAGCATATATCCCTCCCTGTCTCACCCAGGCCCAAATTGTGACTAATCAATAAAACCCCAGCATCAATGTCTACGTGGCCCAGCAAAGCGGGTCAAGCTGATTTCCCCTCCGGTCCTACCATTCATGCCTACAGTGCTATTGGTGGGGAAGAGTTCTCACCTGGCTTTACAACACTCAGTTACAAAAGTGTCATCCTACTCTGACACCCAGCCTTAGACAGTCAACCTGGAAAATGGAATCAGGACGACCTTACACTATTCACCACCGTGCAGTTGGTTGGCATTTACTAGGCAACCTCTATGTGGCCAACTGCATCCCAAGCTCTAGGGGACAGAGACAACAAAAACACAGTCCCTGCCCTCAAGGGTCCCACCATCTAACTGAGGAAACTGACCAGAAAAGCAAAGGTTAGAACTACAGCAGAGCTGAGAGGTCCGATGGGAACACAGAAGAGAACCACTGCACTAGCAGGAGAGTAACTCCAGGGAAGGCTTCTCAGTAGTGACTCTTGACACAGACATGTATAAATGAATAAAAGCTGACCTGGTACACAAAAATGAGGAAGAAGGACTATTGATGCAGACAGATCTACAGGTTTGTAAGTACAATAACTTAGAGGAGATTGAGAGTATAGCACGTGTGACAAAGAGCCAGAAAGCCGTATGGAGAAGCAAAGGTTATATGTGGGTTGTGGGCTCTGGTCCAGAGGACACCTGGAAAGGCAGGCAGTGGCCAGGTCCATAATGTTTACTATGTCAGGCTAAAGAGCTTGGGGCTAATTCCCATACTACAGGAACCATCGGAGGGTTTTAGGCGTGGGAGTCATGTGGTCACAATAGAATTTTAGATCACAATGGCGTTAAGGTCATGACAACCTAAATGGAGGTAGAAAGGTAAGTGTGCAGTCAGGCTGTAGAAGATACTTGTCATTTTTTGGCTATCTATGATTTAATATTTTTCTTCACATCCCCCTGATATACCTTTTAGGAGAAACTCCACCATTTTGTATAGTCTTGGAGGAAGGAAATTCCCTCATCTGTCACCAAAGAGAGAAGAGTCTTCCTTTCACCACTCTGGAGTTGCCAGGAGCAGGCTTATGATATGCCCAGCTAGTCTGACGCTTCCTTCTAGGAACTTTGCATTTTGAGAGGATAACTGAACAACAGACTTGTCACAGACTGTGGCAATTGTACTTTCCAAAAATGGCCACAGCGATATTTGCGATCCCACACACTCTTCCAGGTCACAAGCCTCCCCATCAGGAAGCAGGGTCCAGTCCCTCTCCAGAATAGAAGCAGTGAAAGTAACACTGCAAAACTTCAGAGACCATGTCATGAAAAGTAAAATGCCTTCCATCTGGCTCGTTGTCTCTCGAGAAGCTTGCCCTTGGAACCTAGCCACCATGTAGCAAGGAAGCCCAGACCACGTGGAGAAGCCATGTGGGGGTGTTCCGGCCAACAGCCCAGCTAAGGTTCCAGCTGACAGCCAGGCCACCAGACATGTGAGTGAGGAAGCCTGCAGACGATCCCAGGCCCCAGCCCTCAAGCCATCCCAGCTAATGATAGTAGAACAGAGATGAGCTGTCCCCTCCAAACTATGCCCAAATTGCAGATTCCTGAGCAAAATAAATGTTGTCATTTAAGTCACGAAGCTGTTGGTGTTTTGTGACACAGAACTGGAACAGTGGGCTTGACTGGGGATCCAACTGCCTGATCTCCCGAGATCTCTTGACTGCGAGTTATTTTCTAGTCCTGATCCTCTAGCTTCCTCCCACCAGTGTTGTGTCAGCACATATCCTTCCCATAGACATTCCAACCGTGTGACACAGCAAGATTGGGTGTCTGTTGTTGCAACCACTATCCCCAACTGATGAGGAGACAATTGTCATGGTCCATGATAGGGATGATGAGGACCTGAGAACAGATGTGATGATGGGGAGGGATTGGAGCCAGTAAATACGTAAGGCACAGCCTCCAACAAGATTTGAGGAAGATAAAGGAAAGGATGCAGGCAAGAAAGCTTCTCAGGTTTCTAATGGGGCCACCGGGCAGATGTTCATGTCATTAACTGAGGAATATAATTCAGGAGAAAGCAGCTTTCAGGGAACTAAAACATGCAAACTAATTATAAGTTTAGTTATCAACTTGGTGATTTTGAGATGCCTGTGGGAAGCACATGTGAAGATATTTACAATACACAAGAGCACAGCCGTAGCTTTCTGGCTTCACCACATCCCTTAAAAGACATTGCCGTAGACCAGGCTAAAATTCTCTTAGAGATGTAGAAACCTGAGGAAAGTTAAGCCCTAACACTGCTCGGACTGAATCTTTAACTTTAAAAAGGGTTGTCTATTAGAGGTCTGTGTTGAGTGTGTGCACGTGTATGGGTGTGAAAGCATCCAGGTGAATATTCATGTCTTCTCAGACTCCAACTAAGGGGGAGCAGCATCTTTCATTTCTTTCATGACCACACGTTGTCTCTGGACTAGCTCAAAAGGTTGATAACTGACTTCAAGTAAGCACAAGAATAACTGTGCATTTATGTAAAGCCTCCCTCAAAGGAGCTCTCAGCTCTCTGCAGATAATGGACTTATTTATCCTTAGAGCATGTCTATGAGGCAGTTACAGGACAGGGGTGACCAGACTCTGTAATAAATAATGTCAAGAACAGCAAGAAGCAAAACTAGCCCATAACTCTGAGGCCCTGGAGGAGATGGGATAGGCTCAAGGTCACCCAGGGAGTTGAGAACTACTCAAGTCTTTGTGCCGTGATGGCATGACTCATATTCTCTCAGAATGTCCCCCAGGCTTGCTCAGTCCTGTCACCTGTGTGGTAAGTCTGTGGTTGTAAGGAATTAAGAGGTAAATCTGCCGGACTGACGGGTTTAGACAGACCAGCACCTCCTTTTCCAGCCAAGAATTTCCTTGCACGCCCACAAGCATAAAGTGACTGCTTGGAAACCCAGAGACAAAACCCACGTAAGTCATTGGGAAACTGGCCTGACCAATTCAGCTTTCAAAAAATTCCCAGCACAAGGAATTGCCAATCAATAGAGAAGAAATCATCCCGTCTCACACACAAAGACTGACTCCTGCCCTGGGAAACCTGAGGCAGTATTGGTCATAAAAAGAATGGGTTTGCTCCAGGGGCTCCAACTGAAAACAGAAGTTGAGTAAGAGCTATATACTGTATTTGTTTAAATTTCATGCAGTGAAGGTCTGTGACGCAGGAGACAGGTTTATGGAGAGAGAAATAAAATGTTGACAAATGGCCCTGTAATCAACTGGAACATGCAATAAATCATTAGAATGCCAATAACACTTCCAGGACAAGCTTAGAAAGGTCATTACTGTGTCACAATATATCTTCCAGCACCAAACAAAGCAAACAGAACATGTTGGGAATAGGATTATGGGGGGAAGCATCTGTCAGTCCTAATTAAGAATTAACTACAGATTGTATCTTGGGAGATGTATAATTTATTTTCCCTCTTCTTCCTCCCTACACACTCACAAAAAAGGAAAATAAATCAATAAAAAGGTTAACCCGTTCTAGGTCAGAGATGGTGTCAAAGAAGCAAGCACAAAGTGTAGATCAGAGAGAGCTGAGATGCTGGGGGAGTGGGGAGCTGGGCCAACGAAGGAGGCGAGGGGTTCTGCCACCAAAGTGGACCAGGACAGAGAGCCGGAAAGCTCGGAGTCAGCCAGGATCCCTGATGCTTCTCTCTTTGTCCCAGCCCAACCCAACCCAAGACACTCAATTTCACACCATCAGGAATGTTGGGGTTATTTAATACTTTGGCAACAAGGTCCCTTAAGCTAGAAAGGGGCAGCAGGAAGGGTGGAAGTTAAAAAAACAAAAAAGTGCCAAATCCTTTCTACCTGAATGTACCAGTTATGATTGAGTTTGGCTGCAAGTACAAAAAAAAAAACCCAACTCACAGTGATTTAAACAAAGAAGTGTTTATTTTTCTCACGTAACAGAAGTCCAGTGGTGGGAGGTGCTGGATTGGCTTTCTGAATGTCTGCTTTATAATCTTTGGGGTGTTGGCTTGTGCCTTCTTTGACTCATGGTCATGAGATGGCTACTGCAGCTCCAGACATCGTGACCATGTTCAAGGGAAGAACAGAGGAGAAAGGGTGAGTCTGGCCTTTGTCATCCCTGTTATTAGGAAAGCCAAAGTTTTCCCAAAACCAACCCCCCTGCTCCCCGCCCCCAGCAAATGTAGGTATTTCTCTCATTGGCCAACATTGTCTCAACTAGCCGCCAGAAAGCATGGGAGATGAAGTGAACACATTGTCACCCCAAATAAAAATAGGGTTCTGTTTACAAGGAAGGAGAGAGGAATAGGTTTTGTGTTAGCAACTAACAAGGTTTGGCATGCAGTGAAGTGGGATTTGAGTTGAAGCAGGCACCGTGCAGAGGAGGGGCCAGCTGTGTGTGTGTTTGTCTTGTGCCGTTTGCAGAAATGCCCTCTGTCCCACTAGGAAAAGGTGCTGGTCCTTTAAGCTCTGCCTCTCAGCTCTGCCCTGACACAATAGCTGCTGCTAAGTGTGCCTGGCCGCACTGGCCAAATGTGCTCTACTTTGTTCTGCTCTTTTCTACCAAGGGCAAGGCCCATGGCCTTTGTGCAGCTTAAAGTAACTCAGGGTACTCAGAGCAAAGTCACATCAGCCATCAGAGTAGCACCCAAGGACAAAGGAGAAAATGCCCACTCCTTCATCACAGATCTTGCTTGAACTGGCTTTTTCATCAGGGGTAGCAGCCCGGAAGGCCCCATGTCTTTTATTGTTTACCTGGGTTTTACTTTCCTCCATGTAGCTTCTTACCCTCTCCTCTGATTGGCTGTGTGTGTGTGTGTGTGTGTGTGTGTGTGTGTGTGTTTATACTTGTGTGCATGAGTGTGATGGTGCTGTGTGCATGCATGTGCATATGCCTGTGTATATCTTCCTCTCTCGTTGCCCCTTCTCCATTCCTCTCGTGAGCAGGGCCCTGTTCTATCATGGAGGTGACTTCCCCAGGCTTATTCAGGAAGGCTTTGACACACCGCCTGCTTCTTTATGTCATGATTATTATTTTGACCATCATTAACAGCATCACGGTTGCCATCGCTCTCTCCCATTTGGCCTGCCTTCCCTTCTCAGCTCGCTTTTTCTGCTTGAGTTTGCATTTCTGCCTTTATTTCATTTTATTTTATTTTTTCTGCTGACAGAGACAAGAGCCCGTCCTAGTTCACCATTTCAGGATTTGTTGCAGACTTCAAGGTAGAGGTTTATGGCTGCGGGTGTCCTGGTTATAGTATGGTTCTTATGGGTCCTCATAAACTCAGCTGCTCTAGGGTCCTCTTAAATTCCAGTATGAGAGATAGAGAAAAGGCATCATTCAGTCCTGTTACATGCAGGAATCCTCACCCTTGAAGATGGAGGATAATGTTTCTTTCTTGGGAGAACAAAAGACCATAACTCTTGAACGCTGCCCAGAAACCAGAGGGTAAAGAAAAGTCCTTTTTTCTTTCCCACTTGCCGGGGTGGATGGCAGGTGGGAGCTGCAGTTGGAGCTAGAAAGATGGGCACAGAGCAAAGATTGAAACACAGCACTATTTTTTTGCCAATCCCAAAAAGCCTATCCTTAGATGCTGAGCATGCAGTCGGGCTGGTTAAAAATCCCCCACGCTTCCATTTTGCACAAGCCCAGGCTATGGGCCTCTACAGGGCGGCCACTGAGACCTACCTCGAAAAGCCGTAATCACATTCAGTGCTCTAGACTTCCATACAATGTTTTCACTTCTTTAGCAAGATTCTCATAAATCTGATTATTATTCCAATTTGGCACATGAGAAAGCCAGAGCTAAGAGTGGGACATTACTTGTTCAAGATCACACAGCTGATAAGTGGCAGCTGAGACTCAAACCCAAATTGCTGTCATGTAATCCAAGGCTAACTCCTTGTCAAGCTGCCCCTGTTGGAGGTCGAGGGGGGCCAACTGACATGGGAGTGTCTGTAGTTGGAGTCATCTTTAGAAAACCCTGATGTAGAGTGAAGTGAGTACTGACTTGGGAAGTAACTGCCTTAGCCAGAGCTGTGTGCTCTTGGGAAAGTCGTTTAACCTCTTTGGGCCTCAGCTTCCTACTTTATAAAATGAAGGTTATACTCATGCAGCAAAACTCTAGGATTCTTCAGTGGCTGTTATGTGAGAAAGGGGACCATTGTGCCCCATCTTTATGGTTTATATCTTGAAGTTCCATGTAAAGGTGATGTACATAAGATTCTGTTGATAAAAATGTTTTTAATGTTTGAAAACATTTGGACAAGACATTCTCTGAGACTCCTATGTTTATGTCATGAGTGGCATCAACCAACCATCTACCTTTGTGTGCTTACAGGGACTTGCCCAAGTGCCTGACATGTAGTTAGTGTTTAAAAATGGCAGCCACAAACTATTGCCCAAGCAATGCCCCTTATGGTGAACACCGAGGAAAAGGGTTGCCTGCTGTGCACAATCAGAAATTTCCTACAGTACAGAGTTGGGGTGACCTAGGGAGTGGCCTTTTACCAAGCTGTTTCTTAAGGATTTAACATTTAACCAACAGTCGTACCATGGGTGCCAAAAGATTCATGTTCAAATGAAGTTTCAAACTTATTGTTTCCCTGTCTCCAACATAGATGAAGAACACTGGTGTAATTTCACCTGCAAAAATGATTTTTTATTTATAAAGTTGTGCAATTGAGAGTGGTATTTTGGGTCACCTTAAGCTCTCCCATACAACCTGGATTTTGCATTAAATGAAAACTATTAGTATTCGAAAATGCTTTACCATGAGGGTAGCTGTGTGACCGTGACCTCTGTGTTTATGTAAACGTGTTTTCATTACCACCAGGCCTGGGGTGGGAATGGGGGGAGCTGGAAGAAGCAAAAGCCACTGCTTTTTAACACTGTCCTTGCAAATGTCTGTTATTAGCATAAGCTCAGGTCTACAGGGGTCAAGCTTTGCATGTTGGCTCTGAATTACTCCATCACAGCACACGCAACGAACTAGAGGACACAGGGCCGGGGCCCCCAGCTCAGGAAGACGCTGTGCAGCATTTTCCTCAGATTGTCTGGATCTCTTCCTCCCCACCACTCACTTTCCCCCTCCCAGGAAACAGTCCAGAGGTCAGCAAACTACTGTCCATAGCCCAAATCTGGCCCACTGCCTATTTCTGTACAGTCTTGGAGCTAAGAACGGTGTTTGCATTTTTAAATGACTGAAAAAAATCAAAAGAAGAATAATGTCTTGTAACATCTGAAAAGTCTATGGAATTCAAATTTCAGTGATCATTTAATAAACACAGCCATGCTCACTTATTTACATATTGTCTATGGACAATCACTCTTAAGATTCTCCAAAGGCAGTTGAGTAGTTGCAACAGAGACTATATGAAGCCTAAAATGTTTGCTATCTGGGCCTTAACAGAAAACACTTTCCAACTCCCAAGCTAGCCCAACATTGATTCCTCTCTCCCTGTTGGCAGTCACCCACACCTGAAAAATTTCTCTCTAAGATTTCTGGAATATACCCCTTTCTCTTACTGCTAGTTAAGAACTTCAAGTATCTCCCATCAGGACTTCCGCAACCGTCTCCAGATGGATCTCCCAACTTTTAGACTTGCTGCCTGGAACGTCTCATTGGTGTCCCCAGGGTGTAATAGAGTAGACTGGATAAGAGCATGGACTCTGCAGCCAGACCACCTGGATTTCAATCCTAGCTCTGCCCTCTTATTATCTGTGTGGCCCTGGGCAAGCCATTTAAGCTCTAAGCCTCAGTTTCCTCATTTGTAAAATGGGGATGATAATAACACCTATTTTATAAGGTCATTGTAAGGATTATTTGCAAAGCCCTTAAAACAGTACCTAGGACAATACTATTTTCCATGGAAAATTGAAATTTGACCATGGTATTCCTCTGCCTAAGAGACATCAGTGGCTCTTCATCATTTATCAGATAAAGTCCAAACTCGTTAGCATGGCATATATCCCTCTGTGAGCTGATTTCTATCTACACATATCCAGCTGTATCGCTCCCTAATCCCTGCATCACATCTTTTGCTATAAGTACTCTAATCGCTTGTAGTACCCCCATACTCTTTGCTTATCTCCAGCACTACCTTTGGAGGCCCTCCTCAGATTTCAGTTCCTCCAAGAAGTCTTCTCTGAGTGTACCTCCTCGCTGCTCACTTTATATCCTTGCAGAGCTCCAAAACCACTTACCACATTGAACCATGCCTATTGATGACTGTCACCATTAGATTGTGAGCTACCTGAGAAGCTAGGAAGGATCTCAGGAGCTAACTTGAGAGAAGGCAGAGACACTCATCAGAGGACCTATGAGGAAAGACTTCTTGAAGAGGGGCTCCTTTGAGCAGAGTCTTAGAGGTTGAGTAGCACAAGGACTGACCATCTTCAGTTTTCAGCTCCCGGTGCCTAGCACCATGCCTGACACATTTAGCTCTTTCCTAAATGCTTGCTGAATGAATGACTAAAGTGGTTAACTAATTACTTTAATCCATTCACTCCTCTAAAAACTGTAGTTTCATATGCATTCAAGTTTCAGCCTTATCTCCCTTGTCCTGTACCTTTGAATTAATGATTTTAGACTGAAATATCATTCCGGGCACTTCAGAAAGCAGGGAGAAGGCCTAGAGGGGACTCCCCGTGCATATCAGACATAGTGGCCAGATTCACTCTCTGAAAGGTGCCACTTACATCATGTCAATGCCTTACTCCAAAATCTTCAGGCCTCCTCTGGCCTACAGAACTAAGGCTCACCTTCTGGAAATGACTTCCAACCTTGCCTCCCACGACTTCCCTGCACACACCCTGGGACACTATTGGCCAGAACTACTACTGTTCTTCCACTGCCTTTTCTGAGCAAGTTCAAACAGTACCTAACATGCAGAATGCTTTGCACTATTACTTATTATTATTGGGGTGATGGCTGAATCAGTTCACTTTTGTGAAGACACTCTGCATTCAAGGGGGAGCCACACTTTCTCCCTTTTCAAAAATGGAGTTCCTCCTGACCCTCTCTGTGTCCATTTCCTACTTATCCTTTAGGCTCAGTACAAATGCCAACTCTTCAAGGACTTGCCTCCAACTCATTCATCTGTCCCTCAGAGTAGATCCTCCCTTCTCATATCATGATTGTTTCTTCAAGTGTTTCTCTTTTCTACCTTGTACATCATGGTTATGCAAGGTTATCAATATGCAGATCTGATCTCTTCTACACACTTAGGAAGGGAGATCACTGTCTGTCTTTGAAAGCCCATGTCTTACCACAAGGCCTGACCCCCTGAGCTCACACCATGCTGAATGTGTGAGTGCCTCAGCCTCTCTCCAAACAGGACCTTAACTAAGAGGGGAAATTACTATGCCAGGTACTAAGCTCTAGCTCCTCCAGGGCATCAAGGGACTGTTCTACCTTCCCACTATCAGCTAAATCCACTTGGAAAAATCCATTTTTAAAATTAATTTATTTCTCAATTATAGTTGACAGGCAATATTATGTTAGTTTCAGGTATACAAAATAGTGATTAGACATTTATATACCTTACAATACAATCACCCCAATAAGTCTAGTACCCAACTGATACTATACATAGTTATTACAATATTATTGACTATATTTCTTATGTCGTACTTTACATCCCCATGACTGTTTCTTGTGACAACATGGATAGAAAATCCATTTCATGGATAAAGAAACTGAGACTCAGAAAGGTTGGTTTGCTCAAGGTCATACAGCTAATGAGTAGTGGAAGGGGAAGCACCTTCTCTCTGCCCTCCCCACTTCGTGCCATTGTCCCACAAGGCCACAGTGTAAGGACAAATGGTTCACTGGGGGCTGTGAGCCAGTCCAGAACCACTTCTATCAGGAGATATTAACACAGCTCTGATAAGACAGAAATTCAGCTAGCATAATTGAAGACATCAACATCCTTCTACTTCTTCATTCCCTCTCCTCACCATTCCTACTTCCTACCTCCTGAAGCACTTAAAAGCTGTTTAAGGTGAATTGTGTTTACACATAGTGGCTGTCATTACTGTTAAGAAGAATGTTTGCAATGGAGTCTCGGTACCCACTCTACAATCACCGTCTGCCGGGCTTTCTCTCTGTCTACCTATGTGTTTACATAGCGCCTATCACTAACACATCAGCGCGCTTTGACAAACAAGCTGCGTAGTGCAGGAAGAAAAGAAAAAAGTTGTTTGTGACTGACGTTGTTAATTATCACTTCGCTACACCCAGGCACTCCTTAGAGTGGCACATGGTCGCTCTCAGTGCCTCTGCACATGTGTGTGTATTTGAAGACATCCTCCCCTATCACAACATGATATAAACTATAATCATTATATAACATGACATGAAACACAGCAGTTCTCACCCACGTGGTAGTACTACCATATAATCAAAACAGCTGTAACCTAAATGGGTAAACTTATTTATTATCTGACAAGGATTTTAGTTGACCACAAGTTTAATGGCACCAAGAACACAATGTGACTGCTGAATAAAAACAATGCTGGTTCACGTTTACACTTTCTTAGTGGAAGCAGAAGTTCCAGATCACAGAAAGTAAAGACCCTACTCTATTTGGCGACAGGCAGACCACACTTTCTGGATTGTGTAAAACTCCATGAGGCACGTTTTAACCCTGGAGGGTGTCCAGACAAGGATGACCAGAATGATGACAAACCTGCTGACTAGTCATATGAGACATGTTAAAGGAATATGGTATGTTTAATCTGGAGAACAGAGTGCTAAAGGGAAATAGAATCACTGTCTGCAGATGTCTGTTCTCTGTGACTCCAGATGCCTGGGCTACTATGGTACAAATGGAGACAGATTGGGAACAGTATTTAGACTCCCAGGATGACATGTCAGAGGGCAGCATTAGAAGTCAGCTAAATCTATTATATAATACGCCCAGTTGCAGCTTGGGGTGCAACTGAGATCTTAGGAAGTTTGGCACAAGCTTCATAGTGCCCCAATTCTCCCAAGGAGTTATGTGAACACCCAAAAGTTTACCTCTCATGGTCATCTCTGTGTCTAGGCTCCTGCTTCTGTTAATACTATCGATTCCTGTCTACAAAGGTTCAAGAATGGAATGAAACTCTTTCTTGATCGCCACACACACACACACACACACACACACACACACACACACACACACATGCATACACACACCACTTTACAAAGCATATATGATCCTAGAAGCCTTCTCTATTAAATGGGAGAAAGAGATAATGGAGGAGATTTTTACATTGTAGCTTCAACAACTTCAAATGAGGCAGTAGGCATCCTTATAAAATGCCCTTTGGTCTCCCATCACCCTGAAGTTTTATTGAATCTTGACTTCACCCAGCCTAAGCCTTCCTCTTCTTTCTGGCTTCTTTCTTTTACTGTTTCTCTTTCTTCTCTTCTCTTTCCTCCTCCCTTTCAGGAACAAAAACAGTTCATTGCTCCCACTGTCTCATGCAGAGTAACTTACTCTTGTGATGTGTCAACATCCAGTAATAGTTACATTTACAGAGTCACATCCCAAGTTGGCTTACCCTAAACTAGAAATCACCAGCTACAAGGGGAATCCTGGTGCCAGATATTAAGAAATCAACATTTCACCAATCTAATGAGATCCGGAAGGAAGTTTCCATGGACAAGTAAATTTGGGAAACTGCACACTGGAGACCCCTCATGGAAATTAACACTTAGCTAAGTGACGTGTTGAAGTATCTACACAGCCCCCCAGTAAAGAAACCTGCTTAATTCTGTGAAAGCCAGTTTCTCACTGGGCTGTGGGTTAATAAGAACTGCTTTGATATCCCATGGAATATGCCTTGGGATGTGTATGTGAAAGGCCTTAACCAGCCCAGGGGACATGTGGTCAGGCCCTAGGAGCAGAAGTGGTAGAAAGAATGAATCACCTCACTGGAGCACGAATACTTGTCCTATTCTCAACTCCCTGGGTGACCTTGAGCCCATCCCATCTCCTCCAGGGCCTCAGAGTTATGGGCTAGTTTTGCTTCTTGCTGTTCTAACATTGTTTATTACAGAGTCTGGTCACCCCTGTCCTGTAACTGCCTCACAGACATGCTCTAAGGATAAATAAGACCATTATCTGCAGAGGGCTGAGAGCTCCTTTGAGAAAGCCTTTACATAAATGCAGTTATTCTTGTGCTTATGTTAAGTCAGTTAACAACCTTTTGAGCTGGTCCAGTTCTCTGTACAGGTTCTATGGAGTAACAGGAAAAAAACAGGTGAAATGACCCCTGCCCAAATACAGCTTTCAGTCAAGTTTGAGATGACATGTCTACATACTTATGTGCTTACACACACACACACACACACACACACACACACACACACACACTAGTGAGACACTCATAAGATTCAATATTTAAGCTAAAAACATTACTATCTTACTTCTGTCCGACTCCTTCATCTCTGCAGACTTTTGTTCTTGTCATGGGGTCCTCTTTCTTACAGGTCTATGCAATCTTGTTTTTCAGAAGAGGAAGCTGAGGCCAGACAGATGAAATAAATTTTCCAACATCCTGTGGGAAATGGATGGCACAACTAGGGCAGATTCTGGAATTCACATCCTGTTGCTTTTTCCCAAGCTTGTACCCAGGTGCCCAGACTTGTCTTACTGGAAAGAGCCTGGTCCACTTTCTATCACACCACACTTCCACACAGAGATCTTTATAACAATTGTAGCTATCCATTAACCGATGGTGTTGGGTTTCTGTTCTTAAAGATATTTGAGCAGAAGCCGGAGTCTGTCTAGGAAGCTATGGACACGTGCAACATGGAACTAGATGCTTCATTCATCCAGTCACTCATTCAACATTTATTTCTCATTTCCAAGGGCCATGGGTTGTTCTGTTCTCTACACAGTAATGAACAAAACAAATTGGCTACCTTTATTTGAATTTACATTCTAGTGGAAAGGATAGACGACATGCAAATAAAAATATGTGCTAATGACACGTAATGATAAGGGTCAAGAAGAAGTCTAACACAAGTGAAAAGATGGATGACTTGCAGACTTAGAACAGAGGAGGAGGGAGAGTGTTGTCAGGAGAACCTGACTAGGAAGGTGACATTCGAAGAAAGACTTGAAGGAAGTGAGGGAGTGAGCACTGATAATGTTGGAGTGATGCACCCTTCCAGAGAAAGGGTGCATTGAGAACAAAGACTTAGAACTGGCTCACACAGGGTGTGTTGAGGAACAGTGAGGAGGCCAGTGTGGCCAAAGCAAAGTGTGTGTGTGGCCGAGGTAGTAAGAGATGGAAGTAGTCAGGAGGTGAGGAGGAAGCTGGTAGAGTCCGAGCCATAGGAAAGACTTCTGTAAGAGGTCTTCCAAAGCTGATTCCATGACCATGTGACTAAGTCATAATGTTGGGTCCACCAGGTTCTGATTTCTACCATTCTGAGAAGCATGCTGGCATAATTCCTGACCTGATTAACATATGCTATCAGGGTAAAGCACCTTCCTTCTGGGTAGCACAATGCCAGAAGGAAACAGTAGACAGAAAAGCTGAAGGAAGGAATCTATTTTTCTGTTGCCAAATTCTGCAAAACTCCTAACAATCTAGCAGAAGGGAGTTACTTTCCTCCCTCATCTCTCAAGTGTAAAACACATACCATCTAGTGTTGTCTAAAATGCACTAGCATTGGAAAACACAGCTGCTGTTTCTTTCAGTTTGGTGGAACTCTCTTACCTTCATCAACAACCACATAAGACTGGAATTCAACTTCCCATATGAAGCAGAGTTTGATATAAGTTTAGATCTAAGGTTTAAGGGATAAGACATGAGGTCTTGGAAGCACCAGGAGTAGAAGGGACGGATCCAGAACCAAAGGCAAAGGTGTACCGAAGGGGAACAAGCAGAACCCCTGTGCTTGTGAACAAGTTTAACCAAAACCAACAGCCGAATCTAAGGATCATAGCCCTCAAGTCTCCTATTTCATCCCTGCCCAAGGATGGGGGCTGGTCTGAGTTGGGGTACACTTCCCCTACAGATGGTCATGAAGTGGTCCCAGTGTCCAAGGGAAGGGAAACAAAGGACAGAGAGTCAGTAGGTGATTGTCATCTCCACAAGAGGGATGACATCTTTTCAGTCTATTCCCTCCCTGTCTACAGTCAATTCAACACATATTACTCCCATCTTCCTATACCATGCAAAGGTCTATTCCCCCAAAATCCCAAATCACCCAGAACACAACATAGGACTGGACATGATAGCAGAGGAGGCCACTGCCTACATACTGTGTTTCATAAAGAACCTTCAATGTCCATGGGTAGTAGAGCACAGTGAAGTTGAGTTTTCCACTGGACTGAGACATGGGTCCCTTGAGGCTGAAAGACAAACACAAGCTCCCCAGGGAAATAGGGACATTGAAGATAAACCTCTCCTGCCTTACTCTTTCTGAAGGGCCAAGCTTGCCTTTACTGTTCACAAAAGCTTCATCCATCTTTGTCTAAACAGAAATGGAGCGAGATACATTTTCATGAGCCATAGTTTGTAATCTGAACTGCTCTATGCACTTAAAGGCACAATTTGACATGGACCCACATTCTCTCCCACCACAGCTCCTATTTGTGGAGGTTGATAGCTATCCTGGGATGCTTTCTACAGGGAATACATGGAGAGATCAAGTGAGCACATCTGTCTGCTCCCCCAACTCTTCCCTTCTGAATTGAGAGAAGTCAGAAAGCTGTGCTCCAGGAGGAAAAGCCTATAACTGGATCAACTATGGTGCTTTCAAAATAATTCCTGAACTAGTGATGCACTCTCAGATATAGCAGCCATTAGCTATAAGTGACTATAGTGCACTTGCAAGGTAGTTCATCCAAACTCAGGCATGTGATAGTGAAAAGTAAAGTAGATTTTAATACCAAGTATAAAAAAGGAATATAAAATATTTCATTACTTTTTTATAACTTATATTTTAGATATATTGGATTAAATAACATATATTATTCACATTAATTTTCCTTCTTTGCTTTTTACTTTTTATATAAATATAATGTGGCCATTAAAAAAAAATTTAATTACAGATGTGACTCACATTATATTTCTATTGGACAGACAGCCCTGAGCTCGAACATGAACAATCAATGATGGCACTGGACAAGCAATACTAGTTCCTTCGAAGCTGAGCACCCCATGTGTAGAAATACTAAATATCGAGTGTGTCTCAGTTTACCCAGCAGATTTGACGGTCAACCCTAGCGAGGTGGAAATGAGCCAGGATAGATAGCCTAGATAATTGACAACCCACTCCTGGGTACAATGTGAGGTATCTCACCGGTTACACAAGTAACAAGTGACCATACCTGGCATCTACAGCTAGAAACAAGAATCAGTTTCATCCAGCAAGGCTAATAATCCCTATGACCTGGGACCTGACCTTTAGCTAATTTTAATGTCATTATAATGTCATTTGCATTATGGTTACTACAACTCCCATCATGCATCTAACACCATGGCAGTTCTGGAGGAACCAAATAAGGCAGAGAAAGCAGGAAACAGAGAGTCCTGCCCAGGGGGAGAAGATGAATAAACTATGTCAGTGGGATATTACCAATTCCCTCCCCAGGAGGGATAGAAACCCCTGATGGTGACTTCCTTGGTGGAACTCATTCTCTAAGTTTACCAGCACTTTCAAGTGTGTAATTGCACTTTCAATAAATCGCTTTCACTTTCCTTCATCTGTCTCACTCTTGAATTCTTTCTTGCACAGAGGTAAGAACCCAGTTACCACTGCTCTGAGTTGAGTCCTCTCTTGGACATCCCTGTGAGCCTCTGACAACAGAAAAACCGTAGGTCTAAGCACCAAGAATACAGACCCTGTCACTCCACCAAGAGGATGTGTGACCATATCACAGTCAAGCCAAATCCGGGCCTCTGATTTGCCAGTTGTGTCTGGAGCTTGACAGCACACCTTCCACATCTTGCGCTCTACCACTCTACCTTCCTCTTAGAAAGATTTGGAGTTTCTAGCCATGAGAGACCTCACAGCCAGCATCTCCTATCCTATCAATACAGCCTGAGTTGTTCCAGACTAGATGACCTTTGTGGTCCTTTCTGGCTATAGTATGGAAATGTGGGATTTGGGTTAGACAAATCTGGATTCGAATTTTGGTTCTATTGTTTACAAGCTGTATGAACCTAGACAAGAAACTTAACCTCTCTGAGTCATAACTTTTTCATCATCTGTAAAAAAACGTAAAATAATTTAAAAGCTTCAGTAAAAATTTCACTGGATCTGTGCAAGTGCTCTCCCAGTACCTGGCGCATAAATGGTAGCTATTATTGATTGACTGGTCTCTAGTCCTATAAAATTTTATCTTCTTCATTTTGTTGATTAAGTCCTGCTTTAAATGCAGTAGAGGAGCTCACTGTTTAAAGGAAACCTGCTCTGAATCCCTGTCTGATGGGAAGAGTACTTCCATAAAGAAAAGAACTGCCTCTTGCTTTTCTATCTCAGCATTCTCCCATCCATTGGGAAACCGTCCTCTCCTCTGGTTTT
Organism: Hipposideros armiger; assembly: GCF_001890085.2. Lineage (NCBI taxonomy): Eukaryota > Metazoa > Chordata > Mammalia > Chiroptera > Hipposideridae > Hipposideros > Hipposideros armiger. The sequence goes on from NW_017731734.1 coordinate 1,093,706, forward strand.
TCAGGCAATCCAGGTTTTTCCTACCTGGATTCTCAGGTTTACCTGAAGTGAGATGCACTTGTACCTAATTTACCATCTGGTGATACCATAGGTTCCCAAAGCAAAACCTTCCCTCCATCCCCATAGCAAACATAGAAAGAAAAACCTCAACCTGCTTGCCCCCAAAAATTTCCCCCAGGAACTGGGGGGGAGGGGGGACAGCCCGAGGAAACAGTCTGCTCAGGTACGGGTAGCAGGAGAGGATTTGGCATGTAGTGGAGAGAGCAAAAGAGGAAGAAAAAACAAACACAGCTTTAATTAAACACAGTGTATCTAAATCAGAGAGATATGCTCAGAGAGCAAGGAAGGGTGAAATGGAATTTTTAGAAGAAAACAACAGTGCCCACCTTCTAAGTCTCATTAACATTGAAATGAACCCCCTGAGGAGAAGGAGCCTGCCTCTGCCTGAGAGGAGAGAGAAGAGGGCAGAAAGCTCCCTGAGCCTCTAGCCAGCTTTGTGCCTGCGAATTGATCTGAGAAGACAAGGCACCCCTTCTGAGCCTCCCCCTGAGGCATCTCCCTCGGCCTTGGTATCTGGAGGTGAGGGGTGGTTGAGTAGCAGGGCTTCATGGGAAGGTGTCAGGGATACACAGGGATCCTTGCTTGACCTAACTGGCTCTCCCAGCTCCTCACGCCCATTCCTTACTCTCTCTCTCCTTCTGTGCACAGCATTCTGGGAAATCTTCACCACGTAGAAGCCAGTGGATGTATTGGATCCAGCTAGGCTTCCTATCTCTGCAGCTCTCCTCTCCTCATACTCAGGAAACTCGATGCTTCCCAAGTTCAGGGATTTAGCTTTGAGTCTTGCTTGCTGCTGTTTAGATCTCAGGTTTTATTATTGGATGTCTCCCTTATCTCTGGCAGCTGGCCCCACCCTGAACCCCAGTTCTTACATCTGGGCTTCTGTACCAAGGTTTTGAAAATTGTCCTAGGCCACTCTCTTTTATTCGTCACTGCCCTCTGGTGTCCTGTGAACATCAGTCTAGTGGCTGGCTCTTTGTCAAGAGAAATACCCAGTCCCAGCTCCTCATCCCAATCCCTTCCCCCATCTATTTGGAAACACTTTGCCATCTCTTGCTTTTACATAATGTCTAACAGTAGGGGATTAATAAATGTGTGTTGGATGAATGGATGAGCTGATGAGTGAACCTAATTGGAGACTTGGGAACACTTTAGAGGGCCAGCCTTGTGTACTAAATGCTATCCTTGCTCTGCAGCCTGCTAAGTCTCCAGTTTTAGTATGGAACCCCCTCTACTAAATGGCCAAAACATATTCACAGCCATCCAGCAAATGACCAACCCCAAAGCTGATATTCAATGAAACACTGTGTGTTGGCCAAAGTCAAGCTGGGCAGCATTTTAGCAGACTCGATCTACGCTGCATTTAAAGCAGAGGATCCCTGAAGCAAAGAAGGAAGAGGAGGGTCTATTGTGAAAACTGCATCTTCCCTGTTATTTACTATTCAAAACTTCCATTGAACAACCTCAGTGAGCAGCAATGTACATTTCTTAAATATTTCCCAAATAAATGACCATAAATTTAAACACAAATGCAATGCCCTTGGGGCGATGAAAAAAGTCTATTAGAAAAAAAATCTATAAGACAGAGAATGAGGTTTACCCATTATATATAGACCATGAAAAAGAATGATAAGGAGAAAATATTCAAAGCAAAGCTTTTATATTATTTGGGCTTATATAACAAATATCTGTAAAAGCGTTTATTTGTGGCTTATATTCTCACGTAATTTCAACATCACATTTTGGTAATTTTATAGTATAAAAATGGAAATGTCCAGGAATGGAAATACAGGCTCAACACTATGATTTTTGAAGGAATATATGGGAATAGAAATAGGGGTTTTTTTTTCACATGTCCACAGTTTCTTAATACAGGTTTCTTCAGAAGTCAACTTTAATTTTCCTTCCCTTGAGAGTGGGCTAGACATAGCAACTCACTTTTAACAAATAGAACGTGACAGAAGTGACGGTGTCTGACTCCCAGGTCTAAGCTGTAAAAGGCATTGTGGCTTCCTCCTTTCTATCTTGGATCACTTGCTCTCAGGAAAGCCAACTACCATGTGGTAAGAAAACTCAAGCAGACTTGTGGAGGGATCCCTGTAGCAAAGAACTTAGGCCACCTACCAACAACCAGAGAGAAACTGAGGCCATGTGAAGAACTGAGTCAACTTGGAAAGGAATCTACCAGCCCCAGTCAAGCCTTCCGACTATACTCTCAGCCAGCGTGTTGACTGCAACCTCAGGAGACACCCTGAGCCAGAACCACCTATATAATCTATTTCCAAATTCTTGTTCCACAGAAACAGTGAGATAATAACTGCGAAGCTTTGGGAGATAATGTCTTACATAGCAATAGGTAATTAATAGGGAAGATAAGATACTTCAATGTTCCAAACAAGGTTAGAACTAAAGACCAAGAGTTGTGGTGGGTTAATTCAAACTAACCAACAGCTTCAGCTATAGTCCTAATAATGAGAGAAATAAACGACTCTGGGTTAGTCAAGCTGGTCCTTCCTATCCCAAGCACTGAACCCATAGAAGACTCTTCCATAACTCTGCCAATGGCCGGTCAGCTTTAGGGTTTAGAAGCCAAAAGCGTGGCTGAAATACCTATGCAAATCTCTTTTCCATGGCCCTGGACAGGATCTTAAAGAAGACTTAGCCTGCCAACCCATTAAAACATGCTGGTGTTATCACTATCTAGAAGCTTCTCAAAGAAATGTCCTCCATATTGGGTAGTTGGGAATGAGATCCATCATCTTAGAGTCATAAAACAGCACATTCCAATACCATCTTTCTCTCTTCCCAAATTCTCCTATAAAATGTTAATACTGATCCAGTTGAGTATAAATTATTCTGTATATATCCACTCAGGAAGGTGGCTACCTCTAGAAATCATTAAAAGGGAAGAAATTCTTCTTCTGCCCTATAAAAATTTCCCTTAATTTTATCTGTAAGATAAAACTACGGCAAGAGTAGAAGTAAAAGGGGATCTATGAGTTTCATATATTGAATGCTCCCAATATGAAGTCCAACTGTATTTCCAAGTCCTCCCTCTTTGCTTTTTACTCCTCTGGTTCATGGGCATGTGGGGAGAAGCCCCACTTCTGAGGCTTTCCCTAATGAGGTGGCATAGACAGCTTGTATAAGGTGTCCTTCCCCCCCAGCAGCAAAAGAATGTCTGTCCTAGTAAAAATTTCCTAGTGAGGCAATAGGATTAAAAATCGCCATAGGACCAAACTAGATCCACTGTCCTGCTTTTTATATAGTATCAGCAAGATCAACAACAGTTGCTCTGCTGCCTGGCAAGTACTACATTCACCTCATTGTGCTTACTTTGTCCAATGCACATGCTAACAACAGCAGAGGAAGGGCTCCTTTGGAGCTCCAAAGACAACCGAGTCTATATCAGAGTCTATATATCATGGTTAGGTATGTTCAGCAAGCTACCTATGTCTTCCCCACGGATTGCCATCACTGAGGGTTTCTGAAGCCCCATATTTTGAATGCCATGAAATGGGAGATGTGTTTGTAATGGATGATTGCGAGAGAAAAGGAATTAACATTAATTAAGTACCTCACTATCCTCACAACAGCCCCACATTGCCCGTTATACAGATGAGCAAACTGAGCTTCAAAGGAGTTTATTTGCCTTAGATGACATAGCTAGTGAAATGGTGACTCAGGATTTGAAACTAGCTCTGATGCCACAAACTATGTGTTTTCAATACACTATGCTGCCTCTTTAGATTACAGGTAAGAAAGATTGAGGACCCCTGGGTAAGAGTGAGGAGTAACCAAGAATTCATGGGACATTAAGGGTACATTTAGTTTTCAAATAATCAACAGAATTTTGACACCAACTACACAAATGCTTGGTAGATTTTTCCTTAGTGGTTTTCCCTGTTTGTGAGCTAACCCACAGTCCCATAACCAGAAAAAAAAATTGGAATTTTATTAAGGTACAAATGAGAATCATAGATGTTGAGAGGTTGGAAGCAGGAGGGAGCAATTCAGCCAGTATATGAGCCTAGCCACCTCCCAGCACCCCAATCTCCCTGCTGTGTTCTCATTCTTAACACTTACCATGCACACTGTAATTCTATCGAAATAATAAAACTGTTTTGTTGTGAAAAATAAAATGGTCATGGAATGAGTTAATAAAATGTTTAAGTTCTAATATATTTTTTAATTAAATGTAACTTCGTATGGGCATGTTCTTAAGGAAAAAAAAGGCAGAAATCTACATAAACATGCCTTTATACATTAGGGCAAACTGGGGAATCTAAAACAGTCTTGAGATCTATGTTTTCCAAAAATTTGGATGTATTATACAGCAAATCCCCACATGGAATGCTAGGGAGATATTCAGAGGAATGAGACATGATTGAAATCTCCACCCCTCAAGATAATGCACAGGAAGACTTCAAAGCAACGTGAGAACTGGTACAAGACAGCATCTGATTGGTTACCACAGAGGAGGAATAGACAGTAAGCTCTGGACATCCGCAGGGACAGGTCACACACCATGGGTTTTAGAGGACAGGCACTTTTTATGAGAGTATGACCTTGAAAGAATAATGAATAAAACTTGGATATGGATGGGGTGGGAGAGAGGAAAGAGAAGGAGGCATGCCACATGCACAGCTAAAGCAGGTCTTTCTGGCCAATCTCTACGAACCTCCATATAAGTATCAGTATATGGGAATCTTTATATCAAACAAAAATCATTTTTTGTGGCGCACAGTTTATAGAGCCTAGTTACAGCTCTGGACACATACATAGTAGGTACTGAAAAATGCTTTCGCATTATAACTTTTCAGTCCTTGAAACTGCCTTTGTGTGTGTGTGTGTGTGTGTGTGAGAGAGAGAGAGAGAGAGAGAGAGAGAGAGAGAGAGAGAGAGAGAGAGAGATGTAGATAGGTGGGTGAGGTATCTGTCTTTCTGGAAAAGCTGAGATTCAAAGCAGCAGAGTGACTTCTCCAGGTCTCTGAGTCAATGAACAAGGCTGGGATCGCATTTGCAGTTCCCGGCTGCAATGTAGTTCACACCCAGCTCTTCAGCGGATAGATAGGGCAAGCCCCTCTTCCATTCAAAAGCAAGCACCAGACAAATTAAAGCAACTCACTAAATGCCTCTCAAAGATTTTGAGATGAAAGAAGTTGTTGGGGTGTGTTGGGGGAGGGGGAGATGGTGATTATAATAATTAACCAATAGCTCTCAACTCCCAGATCCACAAACTCGGGAACCTCATTGGCCTGATGTGTTCCCAAAGTGACCTCACCAATAATTCTGTTGTACAGTAGAAGCCACCAGAGCACCTCTGAGCACCCCTCCCCTCTGTGAAGACAATAATTATATATAACTGAAGTCAGGAAGAGAAGTCATCCATCTCTGAGGAAAAGCTTGGGCAGGTGGTCCAGTGGCTTCTGGGCCAGGTCTCAGCCTCCCAACCCTCTGTCCTGACAGGCAGCCTTCCCCTGTTCTAGCCCTGGCAGGGCTCCAGGTATCAGCAATGGATGCAAATTCCCCACTGTGGATTTTGAGTTCCTGGCTGAGACGCTCCAACTGAGAAATCACTGTAATTGACACCCTAATAGCTCTTTAAATATAAGTTACACTTTTATATGACTTGGTGGAGTTTGCTGAATGGCTAGTAGGGAAGAAAAATGTAAAGCAGAATAGAAGAGAAAAAACAAAGCAACATTATCGGCCAGCTTTGATCTCAAGGCTGTTTCATTACTGCACTCTGGGTTAAAAGGAGGGGGGGAAAAAAAGCAACACTTCAGGCAGGAAATGTCTGTTATTCAGAATGTAATATAATTACGTGTCTGGATGGCCCAGTTTGTCAGACAGCATTTTCTGGGAAGGATGTGGTGGGATTAGACACATCGTCTCCTCTCCTCACCGATTCCTTCCACCGCCAGCCTTCTTCCTTTCCTCCACCGTTTCGTTTTTTTTTCCTCCAGGACACTTCCAATTTCCCAGATTTCGCGACCACTTACATGTCTTTCCTGAGTGTTTTTATATAGAGTAGGAAATTGGGTAATGAAAGCCGAGTCATACATTTCTGCTTTATGTTTCCAAAGAAGCAAGTGTGACTGTCAGGTTTACAAAAGATTGTTTATGTTCACTGGCGTGAAATGGAGAGCGAGCGTTCCGAGCAGAGAGAGAGAAAGGCCGGCCAGGCTGGGATGACAGCAATGCATTCATCCTCCACGCTACAACAGACAAAGCGTGCTCCCTGCCTGACAGGGACCATAAATCATGGGCAGGAGATGCTGTACCTACAGCTTATACCATTCCAGATGACAAACACACAATAATCCACACAGCACAGCACTTTCTCTCTCCGTCCTTCCCCCCACCCTCTCTCCTCTTCCTGGCTTCCTCTCCTTGGGCCTCCTCCATTTCCAGCCTTCCTCTCCTAATCGCTTGGGGTTTTTTTCCTAGTGCCTCCCTGTTTTGTTTTGTTTTGTTTCTCTCGCTTCCCTTTTCTCTCCCCAGCTTGTCCCACCCCCTTTTTCTTCACTCCTTTCTCCTGGTTTCTTCTCCACCTCCTGCCTGCATGGCAGTTTCTCTTTGGGAATTTCTTCTTTTTTTTCTCTTCTCTGTTCCTTCCTCTTCTCTGTCCCTTCCTCTGTCCCTTGCTAAGCCCCCTCGTATTTTCAATGTTTACTTTCTGTTATCTTTTTCCTATTTTTTCTTACTCTCTCTCTGCTCTACTTTATCCTCTCTCTCCTCTCTTCTCCTCCCCTCCCCTCTCCTCCCTCTCTCCACCTCAGCCCTTCTGCCTCACCCCATATGCTGAGTAAAATTTAACCTCTACCCTGCAGATTCCCTTGGCATGGAAACAGAGAAGACACAAGGCAAGTTCTCCGGGAGTGGGAACCTCAGCACTCTGGCCACACTAGGCCTCTTACAGAGGACAGCAGTGGGGACAGAGCTATTTTGGCCTGTGACCAGATGATCCAGGCAGTGACTCTCCCATAGCATCCAGGGCAACATGAAATCTGAGGGCCAGGGCAGAAACGCAGCCAGTCCCTTCAGCATGGTAAGAGTCAGTGGGCCTGCAATTCTCAACACATTCAAGGCACGGTTCCCAGTTTATGAGTTTACTCTTCTTCCCCAAACCAAGGAAACTCTCCTCACTCAACATTAAGGTAACTCCAGAAAGACACTTCCTGTGCTGGTATTGAGATGCATGCATACATTTTTGTGTGGAACCCTAGAAAAATCAAGGGAGGGTGTGTACAAGACAGTTCCCCTCCTTTAGTCATACCTTTATTTTTATCTAGCTAAAAATAAGGATTTTTAGCTAGAGCTTTATATGAAAGACTAAATCTAAGACACTTCTCTTATAGACCCTCTTCCATCTGTTTATAACGCAACTCTGAGAGTTGAATTATAAAGAAACCCAGAGAAGCCACCTCCTCAACCTTTATCCCCAGAAGAACAAACTCCCTATCCCTGAATAGGGACCCCTGGGAGCTTAGGATCAAAGTGAAGATGAATCACTTTGCTGATTTTTGTTCAAAGTTCCCCGGGCCAGGGTTAGGGGCTCTTCCATAAGGGTTACACCCTGACTCCCAGGACTAGGTTGGCTAACAGCTCATTTCTTATTTAATTTCACATGAAGAGCTGGGATCATTGCATACAGTCGGCAACACAAACTTAGGGTTGCACTGGTGATGAAAAACATGTCATAGCTTTATCGTGTCTTGCTCCTCCAAATTATTTTCACTCATTAATCCAGTATTATGCAATGCAGAGCCACTGGTGCTCAGGGAATACTCAGTCTAGATTCAGACTTTCCAGGTTCTTATGAACCATGTATCTTCATCTTTTTGGAAATGTTATCCAGAGCAGACAGCTGGAGCCTCAGACCCCAGGGACCAAAAGTAGCTTGGCCTAAGGTACAGCGAGTGATTTACAAGAATGGCTTCCAGCAGGCCAGCTCACTGACGCTGCAGAAGATGACAGCTCCAGAGGGAGGGCTGTCCACACCACAAGACATGACCCTCACTCTGTTCTCCTTTTGAGGTTTTAATGACCTCACAGAGCACTGGGAAGAGTCCATCTGACATTGGGTCAACTCAGAACTGGGTGTGAGCTGCCAAGCTAGTTCTCATCAGTCACCGACATTGTCTCTCCAGAGTTACTGCCTCTCAGGCCCAGAGAGCAATATGTATATTGTCAAATGTTGTCCTTTCTCTAGAGAGCTTCTGTGTAGCCCACTGCCAAGATCCAGCTGAAAGGAGAATGGCACATGGAGAACACTGGGATGACCATGGTCTAGGATAATTAATGAAGCCTGGCAGAGAAACCAACAATCAAGTGAGAAACAGAAAGCGATCCCACTCATGCGTCCTCCCTCTGTTATAACTTGGTGGGAAGGGGAAAAGGACTATCTGCTTGGACAACCCTTAAATCGAAGCATCCTAATTAACAGAGGATTTAATTTATCAAAGTGACAGCAACTCTATTTATA
>NW_017731734.1:1102421-1119527 GCF_001890085.2 Hipposideros armiger
TCTCTCTCTCTCTCTCTCTCTCTCTCTCTCTCTCTCTCTCTCTCTCTCTCTCTCTCGTTTCTCTCCACCTTTTTAAATAGGATCATGTCAAAATTTAAGGAGGAAGGTAACTTCAAGCTGAGAATTTTTCAACCATCTCCCCACAGTCTTCTTAATAGGTCCCCTCAGTCCTCCGATTTGGCCTGGAAAATAGTGCAGGCCAGTTCCAGGGACAAGGATGGCAGCAGAGCTCTCCTGAGGCCTGGCAGTGAGAAGGAGATGCCTCCGCAGACCACGCCAGGCATGGGTCAGACCGCTGCCCCTGGCAACCCTTAGAGGGCCTTCATTTTACGGATGAGGAAACTAAGACTGAGAGAGAGAGTGAGTGAGTGAAATATCCACAATTACACAGCTCATCAGTGGCAGAGCCAGGACCAGGCCTCCCAAGAACCAGAGCTCACCCTTGCTCACCACTTCAACTGCTCCCTCCCCCGGACAGTGTGGCAGCCACTGAGATCACCTTGTCACACAGTCCCCTGCCATGCTGGCTCCTCTTTGGAGTTGAGGCATTCTCTTCTCTAATCACTTTTTACTATGATTAGCTCTGTTAAATCATTATTATTAAAAATAGTCAACATTTATTAAATACTATATATGAAGAACTACACATGTTTTATCTAAGTTAATCTTCTCAATGTCATAAGGTGGATACTACCATTTTTTCACATTTTTAAGATGAAGAAATGAACTCAAAGAGATTAGGTGACTTGCCAAACAGAAGATGACTAACCATTGCTAAGCCATTCTTTTAGCCACTAGCTATAATGCCACTTTTAAATTGAAATTACTCCCACAGGGCATTAAGCTAAGCTCTTTACATTTCAGTGGGGATGAATTTAACTGGAACTTGGTGTTCAAAGAGACATTTCCCTAGTCCATAGCATTCTGACGCTGAAGGGGAAAGAGAAGTCTCACCCCTTCTCTGGTTTGCCCCAAGTTCACACTCTGCTCCCCCAGAGTGGATTTCAGGAAAAGGGGGAGCTTTTCACGTAGGGCCAACATTCATGACAAAGCCAAGCCACCATACTGGGCAGCTGTAACTATCCACCAGCTACCCCACAGTCCACAGAACCTTCCAGAAAATATCTACTTCCATCTCTTTCCTTGCTCCTGATATAGGATTCCACCAGGGTCTGCCTTAGTCTTGAAAGGTCCCTATATTATAACTGTTATTAATTGGGCCTATTAGAATCCAAAGAAAGGAAGAAAAGGAGAAACATGAATCCTGGCCCCTCCTACTCTGTCCATTAGTCATTCGCTGCAGAATCTAAGCCCAGAGAACAGCTCCTTTCTCAGAAACCAGGGGAAGTGGGGGTTGGAAGGGGGCCCCAAAACAAAATGCCAGGAGGCTCATGGGTAAGAGACTTCGCCTTTCTTCTAAGTTGGCTTGCACTCACACCCCATCAGTCAGCACCGGATGAAAGGGCTATAAAACCAACACAGCGCCTGAGACTGTATGAAAATATATATCCTGATGTGTCAGGAATACCTGGCGTGCCTTTAACCTCAACTTCAGATGAACCAACACGCCTCGGAGCACATTTATATGCAAAGGCATATAATATGTCCCCTGTATCTAATTATCTGTCAACCTGAGGCAGTTTGTTTTCCAAATCGGCCTCTCGGCTGTGACTTTACGAGGTCATAAAGAAAACGATGCCACTCTGCACTGAAATGCGAGGAGAGCCTGGATCAACAAATTATCCTCCTTAATGGTGTCTCTCAGCCCGGCAGAAAGAAAGGAGGCACAGCCCTGTTCCTTGCCCCCTGTCTTCTGCATGTGGTGAACCTACCAGGGCCAACAGCACCAAGGAGGGGGCTACGGGAGCGGGGCACAGGGCAAGGCTGATTCAAACTCATTTCCTTGTCTTGCTCAGCTGTCCATAGCTTTGCAGCTCTTCCTATGCAAAGTCCATCTGCAAAGTTGTCAGTCTGGACACCACAGGAATTGCGGTGGAAAGGGCGCTTCTGCCATGCTCAACACCACCCCCAGACTTCTTAGATAGTCCTGCGTTTCCAGGAGCATTTTAGCTCCTGAGATTCCCAAGGATTTTTTTGGCTCCACAGGGAAAGGTTTAATCCACTCTGCATGAGACAACTCCTGCCTGCAAGCACCCAAATATCAAGATTCTGGTTCCACAGGAAAGTTAGTTGGAAGATAGTTTATTCCGCCGTTGTATCTGGCAAAAGGAGTGGGTGATTTTTAAACACCTAAGCAAGAGGAGAAAATTCCTTCTCCCAAAACAGGGAAGGTAGGTGGCAGCAGCAGGAATGCTTTTGTCTGAGTTGCTAGCTGAGACCATCTCTCTTCTGCCAAGCTCAGCACCGCACGTGTGCACAGGCGAGTGCACACCACACACACACACACACACACACAGAGGGACAGGGCGGAGGGATGGGCCCGGCACAGAGTCTTCAGCTTCTATTAGTTCTCCTCTGATCTTCAGCAGGTTAATTAGGAAGTTTGTCAGGAACCAGCCGTGAACTCCAGCCGCTCCTCTCTGGGAGTGGTAACAGTGCCAGCGAAATCCAAGCTGCAGGAATTCCTGTACCCACACTGCTCCAATGATTAATGATAGAAAGGAATAAAAAAAAGAGGGGTCAACAGCTGAGTGCAAAGCAAGTTGCTAGACAGGGAGTAATTAAGATACTTGGGTAAATATGATTAATAAGCTCAAACTGGCAGGGTGTGCAGTAAACAAGGACTAACCAGATGGTCCCTCTCTTCTGACAAGGCTGGGCACTTGGAAACTGGGGAGGGGGGGCACCAAAGCGGGAGGGGAAAGGAGGGCGACTTGAAAGGCGTGATTGAAACTTTACTTTCTTTCACTGACCCCATCTAGAGGGAAGGTTGGATCCCCAGGGAGGGATTAGGACAGAGAGGTGGCTTTGAGACTCCACCAATCCTCTTATCACAGGCACCAGACAAATTGCTGGGTGTAAAAGGATTCCTGGCCGGCATCAAGGCCGCACTTCTAAAGCCACTCCCGCCATGTGCCTGCAAGTGCTCGCTCAATCTCAATCCCTCTCTCTCTCTCTCTCTCTCTCTCTCTCTCCCTCTCTCTTTCTCTCCCCCCCCTTCATTTAGCTGCTCACAATGAAGTCAGACAAGCCACACAGTGCCCAGGTTAATGTTACTGTATTCGTTGGCTCAGGCGGCCATAACAAAGTACCACACACTGGGAGGCTTAAACAGAATTGTATTGTCTCGCAGTTCCAGAAGCCAGAAGTCCAAGATCACGGTGTCAGCAGAGTTAGTTCCTTCTGAGGCTCTGAGGGAGAATCTGTTCCATGCCGCTCTCCTAGCTTCTAGTGGTTTGCTGGCAATCTTTGGTGGTCCTTCAATCGTAGAAACATCACAACGTCTCTACCTTCACATTCACAGGACATTCTCCATGCATGCTGGTGTGTGTGTGTCTGTGTGTGTGTGTGTGTGTGTGTGTCTTTGTCCAAATGTCTTTTTTATATATAAGGGCACTAGTGTCATTGCATTAGGGCCTAACCTAATGACTTTATCTTAACTAATTATATCTGCAAAGATGCTATTGGGTTGTCAGAAAAGTCATGACACATTTTTGCAACGAAAAACATAGAAAAATTTGTCGTGACTTTTCCGACAACCCAATATTTCCAAATAAGGTCACATCGGAAGGTACTGGGGGTTAGGACTTCAACATATACATTTTGGGGGACAAAATTCAACCCATTATAGCCCCTAATCAGGTAGAAAAGCAAATCAGGAAACAAATTCTTACTCAGTAGGGACCTGAGCCAAGAAATATATGCTGTCACAGCACTGTTTAGAAGGGGGACGTGCCATGGACTCCCATTTCTCAGCCCACTCTCTGCTTAGAAAATATGCTTCCTTTTGGTCCTAAACAGTGCCTTGTAAAGCATCTCTTTTTCTGTGCAATGTCAAGGAGGCAGTCTAATGTTTCCAGAGATGAAGGTAAGAAAGAGCCATGGTTAGGTGTGTCCAGCAGTCCTGGTTAACAGGAAATATGTGCAAGTGCTAAAAGAGAGGCTCAGAGGATTTACCCCTTAAATAGCAGTAAAGTGCTCAGACATCTCCACCTACAGGTATGGGCAGCTACGAGGTGCCCCAGTGAAGGACAAGGCATTGTTGGGGAGATGAAAGAAGTATAGGATTAATCCCTAGACTAAAGGAGCTGACTGTCTAGATTCATGTATTAGTTTCCTGTGTCTGTTGTAACAAATTACCACAAGTTTGGTGGCTTAAAACAACAAAAATGTATTCTCTCACAGTTCTGGAACTCAGAAGTCAAAAATCAGTGTCACTGAGCCAAACTCGAGATGTCAACAGGGTCACAGGCGCCCTCCAGAGGCTCCAGGGGAGGCTCCCTTACTTGCCTCTCCAGCTTCTGGCAGCCCCTGGCATCCCTCGTATGTGACCACATCACCCCAATCTTCAAGGCCAGTGTCTTCAAATCTCTCTCTGTTTTCACTCTCCTTCTTCCCTGTGTGTAAAATCTCCCTCTGGCCTCCTTTTATAAGAGTATATGTGATTTCATTTAGAGCCCATCTGGGTAATTCAGGACAACCTCCCCAACTCAAGATCCTTAATCACATCTGCAAAGATCCCCAACGAGCACAGGTTCCAGAGATTAGGAAGCGGATGCCTTTTGCAGGCCATTTTTCAGCCTACCTCAATTCCCGTAAGATTCTCTTTTTGTAATCACTTTTCTCAATTTGTGTAAAGCTAGGAGGCCTGGGGTCTGCTCCCCATCTTACACATAAGGAAAGCCAGCCATGTGTGGCAAAGAGTAGTCCTCCACAAACAGTCAAAACTCAGGCTTAGGTGAAGACTCACCAGGTACTTAATCTATCCTATAAATCAGTTCCTTGTCTTTTGTATATCACAAATCTATTAAAAATATATGTTTAAAAGGGGGGTGTTAGAAATGATAAGATTGTTGTCAACTTTTTATTTGGCCAACTCATGACATTAAACAAAAAAAACTTACTATATATTTCTATTCAAAAAAGAAGATATCTTAATTCTAATAAACAAAGTAAGAAAGACATATGTCAGAACAAAACATAGTCCTCTGGAAAAAACTTGGGGTCACCTTGTACCCTCCATGTACCATGCTATTTTTTTTCACTGTGCTCAAAGCCATAACAATTCATTAAGGACCTACTGTTGAAAAAACCCTCCTCTGGACCAGGGATTTACTTTTAGCAGATGACCTAGCTGGGCTTCTCCTGAGTGAGAAGCACACAGGTGTTAAAGGGACCAATGAGATGGAAAACAGAGGCCTTGTTATCACCTTCCTTCCCCATCAGAAACATTCTCTAGCCCCAGAGGCAAGTGGGACACCAACCAAATCAGGCTCAACCAGATGACGGAGGCCAGCTGACAGGGCACCCAGCCTTCTTGCTGACCTGAGACAATTGTCTCTTGATTGAGGAGCTCAGCAAATAGCCTCAGAAAGCTTCCTGCTCTGTGGTTAGGATTTTCCCTTTGTAAAGAAAGATGTGCTTGACACAAAGGAGTATAACAATAAACCTGGTGAACCACTTCCTGGTTCCTTTTCCTCTCTCACTCTGAAAATAAAGTGAAAGAACTAGAGACAAAAACTGCACAAGATCATCACAGAATAATACTGTGGTAAAGACTTTCTGCTGAGAACCTTCCCCGGGCTTGGAGGGAGTCAGTCTCTACCCCTTCCTCACTTAACACTCTTCTTTCAGGCAGGGTGAGAAACTCCTCCCAGTCCCACATTTGACCAGTGAGCATATGTGAGAGGAGCTCAGCAGACATCTAACTTAGACCCATGTTGGCACAGCAGCTATGTCTTCCTTCTTTCCCTGGGATTTAGAACTTCGCAGGATGGGGTTTTATTTCCAATATCTTATTTACTCTCCTCTCAATTTCCCAATTATAACAAGAGAGTCAGGATAAAAGAGATGAGATCAGATGATGTCTGCACCAAACTGAGACCAATGCAACCACACAAAATGCAAACACAACCTCATAGTCTGTTTTACTTTTTGTTTATTTTTCAATTACAGTTGACATACAATATTATATTAGTTTTGATATCATGCTGGGGTCAGGCTGCCTGCCATTTGCAAAAGTTAAAAATCAAGAGACATGGCTGGTGGAAAGAAAAGCAGGATACAACATAATGATTGGATGACTGGACATTTATATAACTTACGAAATGATCTCTTAAGAGTGGCCAGCACCAGGCTGCTCTTGTCACCAGCTACATAATGGCTCAGGCAAACTTCTTGCCACAAAAGGCCATGAGAGAGGCAGACCACACAGTGGGCAGTCTTAGCTGGTTGCTTCATTCTTTGGAGCAAGAGGACCATCTAAGTCTCACCAGCTTTACAAAACTGGAAACATTTTAAAGTCGAAAAGTAAGTATAAGAGAATCAACTCAACAAAAGTATGACCACCAGATGTGTTCCAGGCGCCGCACCAAGTGTGGGGTTGCAGGGAAGCAGAAGGCACAGTTTCTGTTCTCCAAAGAGGTCAGAGTGGAGGAGGGACACCATGGCAACACACAAATACACTGTAAAATGGACTGTAATAAATGTGTAGACAGCACAATCACAGATGAGGGGCTCTATCTTAGTTGGGTTCCCCCAGAAGCAGAACCCAAAGCAAAGATTCAAGAACAAATACAGTTGGCCCTTAAACAATATGTGGGCTCTAACCCCACACACAGTCAAATATCTGCGTGTAACTTTTGATTCCCCAAAACTTGACTATGAATAGCCTACTGTTGACCAGAAAAGCCTTACCAATAACATAGTCAGTTAACACACATTTTGTATGTTATATGTATTACATACTGTGTTCTTACAATAAAGTAAGCTAGAGAGAAGAAAATGTTATTATGAAAATCATAAGGAAGAGAAAATACAGTTACAGTATTTGATGAAAAAATTTGCATATCAGTGGACCCACATAGTTCAAACCCATGTTGATCAAGTGTCACTTGTAAATTATTGGGGGGACGGGGGTTGGGACTATAGAGAAAACACTGATGGTGGAGTAGGGAAATGAGAAAAGGAAGGGAAGAAACCCCTAGAGGGCATATTAACCAGTTACTATTGTGGACAAGTGGAGCTTAATTCCACAGGAGACTGCCAGGAGCTCCTGTGAACATATATTTCCAAAATGTCCTGCCCGGGGAAGGGGTGAGGAAGTTGGAGTGTTTGTCTACCAACTCCCATCAGTTATTGGTAGAGGCTGCTCTGGGGACAGAACTCCCTGACCTATCTTGCACATGGGCAGAGCAGGCAGAGAAACGCCTCAGAAAAAGATTTACTATGGAAGCTGGCAGCAGGAAGTCAGGCTGGCCTGTCCAAACATGGTAAATGCAAAAGAGATGTGGGTGGAGCACTAATGGCAGCTGCTATAGGCCCAAGAATTCTAACCCAAAGTGAAGGAGGAGTTCATGGAGTTACAAGGAGAGCTGACATTTGAGCTGGGCCTAGGAAGATGGGTAGGAGACTGCTGGGCAGACATGGGCAGAGCGGGCCAGTGAGGGAAGGCATTTCTTCCAAAGTGAGAAAGAAACATGAACAGAGACAGCCTGAAAGTTGTGTGGGTTTCTAGCTGTTGTGTGGAGAGGAAGTCCAGACAGGCAGCTGGAGAGGCCCATGGGGAGGCAGATTGGGGCCAGTCTGTGAAGGGTCTGCCTCCATCCCAACAAGTCTGGCATTTCCTGCAGACAAACAGGAAGCCATCAGTAACTTACATATAAGGGAGTGACACAGACACAGACGAAGGCTTCATGAGCTTCCTGGTCCCATGCTAGGCAATCCGTGCTATGAGTCAACCTCTAGAGAGCAAAGCCAGGGCCGTATATGTTCTCTGCAGTGCCCAGTACATTGGGGGAAAAGATGGACATCGACCCAAGGCTTGAATGCACTGAGCTAGCACGTGGGCTTAGTGGCACTAATGAAACTAACTGCTCATAAAACAAACAGCTGAGAGAAGCAATTAAATAAATGAAAATTTAAAAAGGAACTCACCAAAGTGATGGCATGGTTCTGAGCACAAGGGACCCAATATTCCTGGGAAACTAGGCTCCTGTTTCAAGGCAGTCTGGAGCTACCCCCACGGGAGTATCTGCAGGACCAGGCAGACCAGGGGGTGCCTTCTTTGTTTACAGTCACCACTACCAGGGGACTAAACAGCTGGAAGCAGCATCCATGCTCTGACCCCACCCTACCTTTGCAGGGGGCCGTAGCTCCAGGACAAGACTTCCTATTATTGCTTTGCAAAAGTGTGTCCTGTGCATCTTGCATACATCATCATATCACTTGAGTAAATGATAGTAAAAAGAACCAAAGACTTTCCCAGTGTGTGCTCATTTTCATTCATTCCAGCCAAGCTTTGGATATGATGATGTGCCAATTATGTTTAGTTCAATTTGCTCCATGATAGAGCCTGTTGGCTAGAGGCTGACTCAGGATAACACTCGCTCAATGACTACCACAAAGTTTTAGGATATACTACCACTTTCAAAAGAGAAATGAGCAAATAAAGCTATTGAAGATGGGTTCTGGCCCTGAGGGCTTCCCTTCAAAGGTATTGTGGTCAGGGGACTTCCAGGATGGCCCCATTGAGCCCACCATCTGGTATGCACACCCTTGTAAACTTGGAGTGTGGACGGGACCTAGTGACTCATTTCCAATTAATAGAATACAACAAAGTGATAGGTTGCCCCTTCAGAGATTAACCTCTGTTAGGCTGTGAGTTCTATCTTCTTCACACTCTTTTTCTCTCACTCTGATTAAGCAAACTGCCATGTCATGAGCTGCCCTGTGGAGAAACTCACATAACAACGAATTGAGCCCCATCCAACAGCCCCCGAGGAACTGAGACCCATGAGGAACTGAGTTCTGCCTACAACTACTATTTGATGAGCTTGGGAGTAGATCCTCCCCCAGCTGAGCTTTAAGATGACTGCAGCCTCATGATAGACTAAGAAACAGAGGGCACAGATAAGTGGTTCTCAGATTCTTACCCACAGAAACTATGAGATAATAAATGTGTTTCAAGTTGCTACGTGTTGGGGTAACTTCTTACACAGCAAAGATAACTAATATAGGCATCTTAGTGGAGGACACAGTGAAAAAATATACAGACATACTTAGAAAGCTAAGACCAAGAGAAAGTCACAACTTTTGCTATTGGTATTACATGTCTTAAGCAGGGATGGGCCTTCCCCATAGACAGCCATGCTTCTGTAGAATATTAAAGCAGAGACACTAGAATAGTCCCTCAATCCCCAAAGTACCCCCACTCATTGAGTTGTTGACTTATGCTGAAATTCCACAATTAGTATTTTCTTTCCCTTAAAGTTATTTCTTTTAAAATACACTAAAGCTTGAAGTCAGAAAATAAAAAACCAAATCCCAGATGCTCACTTTATTAATTGTGCAATTTTTGAGGAGTCATTTATGCATACCTCAACCTACATATATGAAACAAAAATATGAATTTCGAAAAGTTACTTAACTTTTCTATGCCTATATGTCACTTTAAAATAGGAATAAATGACACCTCCCTTATATAACTCATGGAGTTGTTGAGATGACTAAATGAGGTAATATGAGTAAAAATGGTTTTGAAACTATAACGATCCTTGGGGCTCTTCCATATGGGATACACTATAAATGATCATTAGGCTGGTATAGAGGTATGACATTTAAGTTCGTGAACTCCTCCTAGAAAAAGTGCTACATACCTCATTGCTGAATATCACTAAGGTCACCTTCAAAGTACTCCTCTTGGAAAACTATGCACCAATGTCAGCACCTAGCCCACCCTTCAAAGCAATTTTGGAACTCTTTTTCTGGAATGGCCATCAGAGCTGTCATCATATTACCCTTGATGTCCTGAATGTCATCCAAATGTCTTCCTTTCAATATTTCCTTTATGTTTGGATAAATAAAGAAGTCATTGGGGGCCACATCAGGTGAGTAGGGAGGGTGTTCCAATACAGATATTTGTTTACTGGCTCAAAACTCCCTCACATACTGTTCTGTGTGAGCTGGTGCATTGTCGTGATGCAAGGGCCATGAATTGTTGGCGAAAATTTCATGTCATCTAACTTTTTCACACAGCCTTTTCAGCACTTCCAAATAGTAAATTGGTTAACTGTTTGCCCCCTGGTGCAAATTCATAATAATCCCTCTTATATCAAAAAAGGTTAGCAACATCATTGCAACAAGTTCACAAACTTAATTGTCAGATCTCATACTTTAGATAAGGCCTTTTCCTGGAAGCAAGGTTTTAGAAAGGGACAGAAGTGGAGGAAAACAAAAGCAACTGGGGTTAGAGGTATGGGAAGCCTGGAGGCCCAATTTCACAACTTTTAAAGATTCAGTCCCAGAGGAGTGAACAAGAGTTTGACAGCTGACATCCAAAGACCTCTCTGTGGGGCTTGCCTTCATGGGTTTACAATAGTCCAGGCCCTCATGTGCTTTTCTTTTTGCAGTCATGTATTGAGCACCAACAACATGGCAGGCACTGTCCTCATCTCTCAGTTGCACTAACTGATTTCAACTTCCCCACAGCCTGTGAGGTAGGAACTACCATTATTCTCCTTTCACAGATGCTGAAACTGAGGCTTAGAGACCTTAAGCAATTTGCCAAGGTCACACAGCAAGTACCTGACGGAGCAGGGATCTGAGCCTGTCAACTTGGAGTCAAACCATGTTCCGTAAGATGCACTTTCTTGTGCTCCATCCTGCATCTTCAAGGAGAGCCTTTCTCTCCCTTCTCCTTTGTTTCCATCTTCCTATAAAACATGCTGTGACACTGAGCCACGTATATAAATCAATTGCAATCAGCTGTATTTCTCTCCTGATGTTAAAAGACTCATAAAGGAAAACGCACTTGTTTCAAACACGCTTTTCTGACACTAAATCAACTCTCCACTGGAGGTGGAATTTCTGCACAAATTGAGCTGGGCCCTCATGAGACCAAGGTTTACCAGCATAAATCCCAGGTTTGCAGAGGCTGTCTAGTTGTATTAATAGAAAGAGCTGATCTGGCAGCTGAGCTTTCTGGGGGTCGGTGGCACCTTTTTGACTTTTAGTTCCGGTCAGAAGGACATTTGGCAACTCTCCTTCTACTGTGTGATGTGAAGGCTGACAGGGGCATTAGGCAGGGGCGTGGTCCGAAGCAAGGACTGCTCTCACCCCATCACACCTCACCACTTTACTTCAAGGAAATCCCAGTCAGAATTACTGTCTTCTGAGGAAACATCCAGGTTTCCTAATAATAAATTGCATAGGAATAAAGTTCTCATGGGGTATTCACCAAATCCGACCCAAAACTACAGTGCTTCTTTGAAAGGTGTTAAATATGCCACAACCCACAGAAACTTCACAAGTTCTAAGGGCTGCTGGTTAACTCTGTTACTCTGAACACACCACATTATTTCTCATTTGCCTCAGTTTCCCTTATTTGTATCAGCCCTCTGAATCGGTTTCTTCATTTGTACAATGGAGATACTAATGCCTTCTTTATTTTGTGGAATAGAAATAACAGTGTTTGAAGGGGTCTCCAGAGACACTGACCCTTTCCTTTTAACTATGTAATAATTCTGATCACCAATTAAAAAGGGTTTTCCCCCTGTCACCAAGAAATTCTGCAATACCACCTGGGTATCCTACATTTCAACTCAGTTCTGACACTAGCTACCTGGCGATAGCGTCAGAGCCCACAGGTTAAGGGCTCGGTCCTACCAGACTTTCCCCTCCACACTTCAGATGCCAGTCACAAGCCAAAGTTGTCACCTGTGCTTCTGACTGATTATCTATAGATTGGAGGTTCCAACGATCACCTCTTTGAGTTTGATTAATTTGCTAGAGCAGCTCACAGAACTCAGAAAAACATTTTCCTTACTAGATTACTGGTTTATTATAAAAGGCTATAACTCAGGAACAGTCAGATGGAAGAGGTGCATAGGGTGAGGTATGGACAAAGGGAGCGGAGTTTCCAGGCCCTGAACATGCCACTCTCCTGCCCCTCTAGAAGCTCTCTGAACCCTGTCTTCTGGCTTTTTATGGAGGCTTCATTACATAGGCATGCTTGATTAAATCACTGGTCATTGGTGATTGAACTCTACCTCCAACCCTTTCTCCTCCCCAGAGTCAGGGGGATGGGACTGAAAGATCTAACCTCTAATCACAGGGTTGGCTCCTCTGGCAACCAATTCTCATGTTTAGGCGTGGTCCAAAAGTCATCTCATCAACATAACAAAAGACAAATCCCAAGGGCTTCTGTACCAGAAACAGGATGAAAACCAAATATATGTTTCTTATTATAAACCACAACTTCACACGATCCCTCTAAAGTCATGGAAATCTTCCTTTTGCCCTTCTTGCACATCCTAACCACTCTTTCTTTCACCAAACCAGAAGGCAGGGGAGTGAGTGCCATGATCAGATCTGCATTCAGAACACAGGCTGCTAACTAATTTTATTTCCACATGAACATAAACAAGGTGACAGTAGATATAATGCAATCAAAAGGAAGGCACTCAATATGGTTTTATGTTTTATTGTATACAGTGGTTTTATGTTTTATTTAAAAGTGAAGATGGGTGATGTGACTAAGGAAAGAAAACTGTTAGGAAATTTGAAAATTGGCCTATAGTCATGTTTATTTGTTGTACCACCTCAACTTTCTAAAAAGAAGCAGCCACCACCTAAAAGACTTCTCCTGGTTCACTATAGAGCTATGCAGGAAATGTTCTCCCTGTGCCAAGCATTTTGGTAGCAATCTAGAAGTAAGCATGTGTAGTCACTAGTGATTCCATATAGTGAGCGCAGCATGCCTGGGACACAGCCATCAAACGTTTGGTTTGGCCTGCAGGGGCTTTAGGTAGGCTTGGCCTCCAAGGAGACGACTGAGAGAGTCCTTGGGGGATAAGTGCCAGGCAGAGAAAGTGGGAGCAGACATTCAAAGAAGAATCAGGCTGAGCAGAGGGAAAGTGCCTGAATTATTGGGAGGGGTGAGCTCCTGTATGAGGCTACAGCAGGGGCCCCTGACTCCCTCTCTTGCCAAGGTTCTCACCAGGGCAGCAAGCGACATTGTTCAGAGCTGCATTTAAAACATGAGCTCAGGCAGCGATGTGGAACATGGTTCCAGGCTCTTCTGGAGCCATTGGCAGTGGTCTAGGAGAGAATCATGAGTGAAGAGCTGTTTCAAGGCCAAGTGTATGGGGGGGAGGGGGTTGGCCAGATCCCAGAGTCTTCAAGGAAAACCTTTGCTAATCACAGGCTAGACATTACACCTTAATTGTAAGTGTCCCTAAGAACTAAATATTGACTGAGCTTGCATCTTTGTTGCCTCAAAAATGCAAGATTTGTAAAATTCAATGACACATATGATTATTCAACATGTATTATCTGCTGACTGCTCTGATGAAGACAGAGGAGTTTAGTTGAAGCAGACGAGTAGAATCAACAATGGGCATCTAAATAGATCCCTTTAGAATAAATTTACTGATCTTCCCATACTTCTAACTTTATCTATTTTATCCAGATTTGCCCTTATCCCTGCAACAGCCCACAGAAATGGCTTAGAAAGTTTTAAAATGCACTCAGTCAACCATTTTGTCCACATAAAACAAGAGACTAGACTGATTGGAATTAAATGATTTTCTTCTTAAATCCTTTTTGCTGTTTGTCATGGCATTGTGTAGATAGATAATGAAATTATTGCCTTCATCATCCAAGGAATTATTGCAAAGAGCTGGTACGGTCTTGAAAAATGCTCCACGAATGGTTATACAGGAGGGCGGTGGGCTCCCCTGGGAACCACCAAGACGCTCAGCTCTAGGTGGGAAGGAGGCAGACCGAGATTGAGGACAAAATTGCAACCCATTGGCGTAGCACATATTTTTCCAATATAAAAGCAAATGGAGAATCTGTAAATAAATTGACTATATAAAAGTGTCCCTTTATATTACTGCCTCACGTTTCCAAGGGGAAAACAACAACAACAACAAAAAAGGCTTCTTTTCACGGCCCTTATACAAAAATATCATTTCTTCTGGGTAATTTTATAGCACCAACAGCCGTCCATATCTATTTAAAATACATACGCAGCCCCCCATCCAGACCCCGTTGCACAAATGACTTAGTAACTAGCATCAGCCCCACTGCAGAAGCAGCTGCCACATAATTACAACCTCTCATCACACGTGTAGGGAAACAAGTTGTGGCATTTGGGAAAGGTCTGCAAAAATAGGTGTCAGACCTTAACTAATAGTGATTGTCCTTCCATTCTACTGTAATTTACATTTAATTCACACATTTCATTTCCATTTAAAATATGATTACAGTGTTTTGAAGCACATCTCACCTGTCCCCTCGAATTACAGAGAAATGAAAATAACAGGGAGCAGCAGGCACCAGGAAGGCTGCTACAGCCCTTAGCTGTGGGGTCACCAGCTCCTACCTCGGAAGTCAGAGGGGGACAACTAAAGAGAAATGGGGGCTATAGAGGAGAGGAGGAGGGAAGCAGAATGAGGGAGAAAGAGTGAAAGGACATGGATGACAGGGTATAGGGGTGGAGAGGGGAGGAGCCCGTGGAGGGAACGGTGAGTCCAGGCTTCTGAGGGTTCCAGAGTGCTTGTTTTATACATTCATTATTTTCTGGCATAGTGCCCACCTTTTATTTCATTCATTTCAGGTTCATGACCTAATCCTAACTACATGCAGCAGGAAGCAGGTGCCTGTTAACTCTGAGGTCTTTCCCCCCCCCTCCCCCCCCCCCTCTGAAGGCAACAGAAAGAGCAGAGGAGGGGGAAGTCAAAGACTGCAATGCACAGACTCAGAGGCCTACTGGATACACGACACTCTTCAATACACACCCACTTTCTACCTCCATCCTGCACCTGGGGCTCTGCAGCTGTTGGCAGGGGGGTGAAAATGTGTCCATGTGCTCCAAATCGAGGAGAAATTTATATAACAAGATTCTTCAGGAATTCAGTGACCAAGCTCCTCCAGGTGTGGCAGAAGATGGACTTGCCTTGTAATGAATTCCAGCCAATGGCACCTAGATTCACAGTGAGATTTTGGTGCTTGCTTGGAGGCAGAAGGAAAGAGCCCTTGCTCATTCATAGCCATCCCCAGGTGGGCATAGGACTGTGATCCCTGAGAGAAGGGAAACAAACAAGGTGAGCCTACGATTACCCCAACTTTTGCCAAAAGGTACCTTCTGGATTGCATTACAGGAAACAAGAATAATAGCAGAGTACAGTGGCTTCACTGAGTTCATGAGACAGAGATCAAAGATGGGGGAGCCAGGTGACTTGAATTTTCAGGACAGGAAGCCAGGTGACTTGAATTTTCAGGACAGGAAGCCAGGTGACTTGAATTTTCAGGGTAAAGGGAGCTGCACAGAGAAAGAGATCTTCTTGAATCTTCGGTTGGACACTAAGGTGAGGTTCCAAAATGCCAGCAAAGAATAATTATCAGAGTGCTATAAGCTAAACGATTTCCAGATATCACAAAAGACTGAGATATATGCAAGTTCCAATCAACCAGACTGGTAAGACCTTGCTGAACACTCAGACTCCACAAAGGTCACACCAAATAAGCATAAATACACTAGCTTTAGAGTGAAGGCTACTCTAAACCTAACTTTATGAATTAGGGGATCCACATGAAATTTAACTGCAAGCCAAGAGAGATTTTACACTCTATAAATAAAAACAACAAAATCCAGATACTTGATATTATATTCTAAATGTCCAGCATCCAATCATGAATTATTATACATGAGTAGAACATTCAGGGAAGAAAATTAGACCATAGAAACAGATCTGGATATAACACAGATGATGGAACAAGCTGACAAAGTAAAACATAAAATGAAGGCAAAAGAAAATACAAAAAAAATACCACTAAATGTAAATTGTGGAAGTAAAAAATATAGTACCTTAAATAAAAAATTTCACTGGAGATTAGACACTGTATAAGAAAAGATCAGTGAATTTAAAAAAAAAATAGCAAAAGTAGCTATCCAAACTAAAGGATAGAGAGAAGGGGAATATAGTCTGGAAAAGAGTGAACAGAACCTCAATGACCTGGTGAACAAAGGACTCATATGTAAAGCAGTCACTAGAGTTCCAGAAGAATGCGGAAGGTAGAAAAAAACATTTGAAGAAATAATAGTCAAATTTTCCCAAATTAGATGAAAACTATGAACCCACAAATCCAGGAAGCTCAATAACACAAAGTAAGAAAAAACACAAACAAGACAACACAAAAGTACATCATAATCTAATTGATAAAAACCAGTGATAAAGATATGTGGGTAAATATGAAACACACAAATAACCAATACGATTTTTGGGGGAAAAAAATAAAACATTACCATAGATCCTGCAGACATTAGAAGCATAACAAAAAAAAGTATTCTGAACAACTTTATGTCGATGATTTGGCAACCCAGAAGAAATGTTCAAATTCAAATACATGTTCAAAATAGTTCAAATTATTAACTTATAATACTTTAATTTAGCAAACTCAGATGATACAAGGTCAATATACAAAAATTAATTATGTTTCATGGTAGCAAGTCCAAAATGAAAGTGAAATTTTAAAAATACCATTCACAACAGCATAAAAATATGAAATATTGAGGGATAAAGTTAATAACATTTGTGCAAGCCCTATATGCTAAAAATTATAAAACATGGCTGAAAGAAATTAAAGACTTACATCAATGTAGAAATATATGATGTTCATACATTTGAAGATTCAATGTTGTAAGATGTTAATTTTTCCCCAAATTGATCTACAGATACAAAGAAATCCCAAACAAAATTGAAGCTGGCTTTACTTGTAGAAAATGACAACTAGATTTTAAAATGTATGAAAATTCAAAGGACCCAGAATAATCAAAATGATGCTCAAAAAAAAAAATATTGGGAAGACATTCAATATCTGATTTCACGACATTATAAATCTATAGTAATCTAAACAGGGTGATGTCATATAGATGTGTGTGTGTGTGTATATGTATATATATATATATATGTATATATATAT
>NW_017731734.1:1119617-1139786 GCF_001890085.2 Hipposideros armiger
ATAAGTTGCTGTCTTTTTGTTCTTCAGTCTAGTTGTGGAGGATGTCACTTCACTGGCCCATGTTGGTATTATCATTGCGCTTTTCCCAGGTGAGGCAGTCCCTCACCAGGCATTGGACTGCCACTCACGGTGGCTCACGGTGGCTCTCTGAGGCTCACAGCAGCTCACGCAAGCTGCCAGCCGCTCACGCTGGCTGCCAGCCACTCATGGTAGCTCACGGCAGTGGGCAGCCCCCTGCAGCAGGGGTTGCAGCCTACACGTCGCCGGTGACTCACTGTAGCCCAGCTCCAGGTCGAACTGTTGTTCACCATCTTAGCCGTAGAGGGCGCAGCATCACAGGCCCTCATGTGGGATCCAAACCGGGGCCCTGCTGCTCAGCGCTGGCGTCCCAAGCCAACTCTTAACCAACGTGCACTTGGCCGGCCCCTGAATACACATTTTAAGAAAAGAAAAAACTGTATTAAAATTGTAATACTCAATATATACCAATAACAAAAGATTAATACAAGTCATGTGTATATATTTTTGGCACCCCCAACATATATATATTATATAAATTATATAAAATATATTATATAAATGTGTATATATATATGTATATATATATATATATATATTTATAAAAGCTTAAACTACAAAACTTCTAGGAAAATATCTTAATCAATTAGATTTCATCAAAATTACAAGTTTTTGTTCTTAAACATTATTAGAAGGTAAACAATGAGGGCTGGCCAAGTGGCTCAGTTGGTTAAGAGTTAGCTTAAGAGTGCGAGCTCTGAGCAACATCTCCGCCGGTTCGATTCCCACATGGGCCAGTGACACTGTGCCAGAGCAGAGCTGCTGCTGAGCTGCCAACAGGATGGCTCAGCTGGTGAGAGCATGTGCTCCTAACAAGACTGCCTGTTCAATGGTGGGCTACGCCTGCCCGCAACTAAGATAAACTGGGCACCTTAGCTGAGCTGCCACCTGGATGGCTCACTGGATACAGCACGCATTCTTAATAACAGTTGAACCCATGTGGGTTCAACTACCACATGGGATGGTGGCTACGCCCACCCACAACTAAGATTGTAACACAGCACCTTGAGCTTAGAGGCCACAAACTGCCAATGGGCAGCCAGATGGCAACTGGCGCCCTCCACAACTAAGACTGAAGAACAACTTGGCTGGTCCCCCTCCCCAATTCCCCAACACTGTTCTCCTCCCCTAGTTCCCCAGTTTAAAATGTTTAATTAATTAATTAATTAAAAATAAATAAAATAAAATAAATTTAAAAAATAAAAAGACTACACACGGATTGGGAGAAAACTATAGATATGCATCACAAAGGACTCATATAGAATAGACATAGAACTACAACAAAGTAATTTTTAAAAACTTCAATGAAATGATGGACTGAATGGTTGAGCAGACACTTCATAAATGATTCTTAACATTATTTGTCAGTAGAGCAATACAAATTAAAACCACTAACATATACCACCGCACACCAAATAGAAAAGCTAAAATTCAGAAGATTGACAATATTTAACATTGGCAAGGATATGTGGCAGCTGGAAATCTCATATATTGTTGGTTGGGTGGAAAATGATGCAACCACTTTGGCAAACTTTTGGCAGTTTTGTTTTTTATGAAGTTTACATTTACCCTAGCACCCAGAAATTTTAATCCTAAGTATTTATCCAAGATAAATGAAAACATATGTCCATACAGAGACATATACATGAATATTCATACCAACTTTTTACATAATAGCAAAACCTGGAAAAAATACAAACATTCATCAGCAGGTGTGGTTTACTCAGTCTGTGGCATATCCACACAATGGAATTCTATCAATAAAAAGATTAAACTTTTGCCACTTTCAATAGCATAGATAAAACCAAAAACATTTTGCTAAGTGAAAATAGCCATACACAAAAGAGTACATGCTGCATGATTTCATTTATATGAATTCTAGAATAACAATGTTAGAGTTTAGTGAAAGAAGGCAGATCCATGGTTACTTGGGGGCTAAGATAGGGAGATCATCAATTGACTCCATATGGGGCACAAAATACTGGGGGGATCTTGATTGTGGTGGTAATTACATGGGAGTATATATATTTGTCTAATCTCATCAAACTGTACACTTAAAATTAGTGCATTTGATTGTATGTAAATTATATTATACCTTAATAAAGTTCATTTAAAAGTAAAAATAAGCAATTAAAAATTTTAAGTTAAAAATGTTTAGGGCCGGCCGAGTGGCTCAGTTGGTTAAGAGCTCACTCAAGAGTCTGAGCTCTGAGCAACAGCGGTTTGATGCCTGGCCGAGCTGAGCAGCCGCTGAGCTGCCAACAGGTGGCAGGATGGCTCAGCTAAAAAAAAAAAAAAAAAAAAAAAAAAAAAAAAAAAAAAAAAAAAAAAAAAAAAATGTTTAGAGCTCCAAAGCTTTCTTTATATTTTCAGAATAAAGACCAAATCCTGAATGTGCCCATGAGATGCTGGATGGTCTAGCCCCATCTTCCTCTCCAGCCACCTCACCTCCCAGCACCCACTGCCCTCTGTACCTCCAGCATGCTGGCTTTCTTTCACTTCTGGAAAAGTCAAGCTCTTTCCAAATGCCAAACTTTTATTGTTTTTTAACCTAGATTAATCAAAATCAATGATTCATGACGTACCCTCATGATGGGATATACACGGCCTGCTTTACTTAGTTCACTACTTAGGTTGTTTTGGTTTGTTCTGTTTTTATAATGGTTCTCGTCACACTTAGCTGTTTCTTCCTAGGCAATCTCATCACCTCACAACTTCAGTCACCATCTACATATTCATGACTTGCTTGTACATCCTCAGCCAACACACATCCCATCTAAGTTATGGAGCCCTGTATCCAGCTGCCCACCGGATGTCTCCAAAACATCCCAAATGCAATATAGTCCAAAAGAAAACTCCCTTCCTTCCTAACTGGTCTCAAAAAATATCCACCATCTATTTACTTCACAAATTTAACATAAGCGTCATCATCGACTCTATCCCTCAAGCCCCATATTCAATCCAACAATATCAACTTTATTTACTGGTGTTCTTTCAGTTCATCTACTTCTCTCATCATCTGATCTTAGTTCAAGCTACCATCACCTCTTACCTAGAGTGTCGATAATAGCCTCCCAAACCAGCTTTCCCAACATTCTCTCTGACCACCACTGATAAAACATCCACAATGCAGCCAGAATGAGATTTTTGAAATAGCATCATGTCATCATACCACTAAATCTAAAATCATTAACAGGACCTATGAGATGAAAAAAGACCAGGTCTGAAAGGCATAAAAGTAACCCAAAGGGGTGGTAACAATGACTCTCCCACCCAGTCACCAGTGTATAGAGAAACTGGGAGTGCAGAGGCCTCGGTCAGGAATTCTGTATCTTATTAACTCATGGAAAGAAGGCCATCACACAAAAGGCATTTGGTTTTATGCTCCAAACGCCTTTGGTTTTATGGAGCCAGAAAATATTTTGGAGAATGATGCTGACTGAGGAAGGGGCTCCAGGAAGGGGGAGGGGCAGGTGCGCTATGCACCTGTTGCAGTTTCATTAGGCAGAATTATTCCTTTCCAGCGTACTGCTTGAAAAGCCCAGACCATTCCACCAGACACTGATTCAACAACTCTGCATTCCAGTCCCTCACCATAGGCACATTCCAGTCAGGTCCTCCAAACAGGCTGATTAGAGAACCCTCCAGGCCATCTTCTGACAGACACTTCCAAGCTGAATTTTCTGCAGACAGTATTTCTTGGGTGCTTTTTTCATTTCTGTCAAGAACAAAGGGAAAATAGCCGGGAAGTTATTCTTGAATGCCTTTCCACCAGGGCACCCCTCTGGAAGATAAGGACTGTCCCTGGGAGCTGCTCCCCAGCCACAGTGGGAGTGTGTGAGTCTCACTGCGTCATTGCTGTTTCCCTTTCGTTGGGTCGGTAAACATTCTGGCCATTGTGAAGTATTATTTCCCCCTTTAGGACAATGTACTTGGGTTTGGGTTCTTTTCGCTTTGTTTATCCAGTAATCATTACAGCAAGAGGGATGCACCTGTTCCACAGGCCCATTAGACTCCGAATGGCTTCTCTCCTGAGCGGAGGCATGTAGGAAAACTGGCCTTGGCACTCAGCGCACACTGCAGTAGGAGAGAGTGCACGGTGCCCAGAAGACGGAGCTGTAACCCTCAGCCACAATGCGAAGTGGCTCAGGGCTGGCAGAGGGAGGCGAGGCAGGCAGTGCCTGGAAGGAGGCTGAGTCTTAGAGAGACAGAGAGAAGGAACATGCCCAAGGTCACACTGCCAATTAGTCATGAAGCAGGAGTTACAACCACAGAAAGCTGGTCTGTCTGGCTCCAAGCCCACACTCTCCCTACCTTGTTAAATCTTGGAGCTGTTGGGGAAAGAGAGAGGTGCCGAGAGGAGGGAAGCCTTTACAGCAAAGTCAGAGGTGTGTGCCCCCACAAGCCAAGGGCTTTCTTTGTGTCTTATCTCCATGTGAAAGAGGACCGCAGAGGGCTGCTGATGGGAGTCATTGCAAGTCCAGGGGGATGAAAGGGATAGAAGATAATGGGTGGTTCCTCTAACTCATACTTTGAGCTTCCGCCAGCAGTAAGTCCCACTCACTTGGTCTAATTCTTCCTCCCTATCTTTCCCTTACACTGTAAACCCAAGGGCATTCTGATTCTGGGATGAAAACGATGAGATCAAATGTCCTCACTCAGGCCTCGTGCATCCAAGACACCCCATGTTGGGGAAGGGAGGGGAGGACCGCTAGAAGGGCTTGCAGAGTCTTTTGTTTGGTGTGTCAGAGCCACAGCCCAACACAGAAGCTGCTCCTGGGCCCCAGTGACTTACTTTGTCATCTGCTGCCTCTCGTGCAGGTGTGCGTATTTTAGCTGGAGGAGCCCAGGCATGGAAATCGCTCTCCCTGTGCCCATATATTATCAGTATTTTTTAACATGTCGCTTTCCAAGCAGGTAATGCATTTGCAGAGACAGTGATCTTTCATCGGGAGATTACGATGATTTGTGTCCTCTGTCTAAATTCCAGCATAAATTTCAGAGCCAGCGAGGCATTGGCTTGTGGCAAGAGCTGCATTCTGAGATGTGGCAGGCTATCTGTGCAAAGCTCAGGCTCGCAGCCATTTGTCCTGATTAGGAAAAGGCTTTGAAATTCTTCCTTTTGCCTCACCTTCTTTATTTATTTATTTTTTTTTCAGATTGCTCTTCCAGCAGGTCACCTTTGCAGCTGGGTACAAGTCTCAAGTTATGCTTGCTGGGCTGGTCCCAAGCAAAGCATCTAAATAATCCAATGTCAGAACTCCTGGTTCTGCTGAAATTAGCAGCGTGGCTTGGGTCAAGTCACCTAAGCCTCCTGGCTTCAGTTTCCAATTAGTAAATTGGAAATTGTAATCCCTACTTCACAGAGTTAATGGGAAGATTAAATAAAAGAGAATAAATGAGAATGCCTCTTCCCATCGTACTCAGAAAACTATAGATAAACCTATGTATTCATCCCCAATCTAGTCCTCAAATTATACACACACACCTGAGGTCACACACACCTGTGACTGCACCTTCGTCGGATGGTACCTCCAGTTAGCCCCAGTTCCCCCAATGGTTGTTCTGAAATTCCCCAAAAGTATACCTAAATGAGATGAATATTAAGTCATCTTGTTGTGTATATTACTTTGCTCAAGCTGCCATAACAAAGTACCACAGATTGGGTGGCTTAAAAAACAGAAACTGATTTTCTCACAGTTCTGGAGGCTGGAAGTCCAAGATCAAGGTGTCAGCGGGGTTGGTTTCTTCTGAGGTCTCTCTCCAGGAGTTATATTTGGCTGTCTTCTCCCTGTGTCTTCACATGGTCTTTACTTTGTATGTATCTGTATCCTGATCTCTTTCTTATAAGGACACCAGTCATATTCAATCGCCCCCCTCACCCCCAACAGCTTCATTTTAACTTAATCACCTCTTTAAGGATTCTTCCAAATACAGTCACATTCTAAGGCACTGGGGGTGAGGACTTCAACATATGAATTGGGGAGGGATACAATGCAGCCCATAACACCATGTCATTAAAAGCACAAGTGCATGTTGTATGATTTTAAGGATGTCTCAAAGTCAGACCAAGAGTGATGGGGCTCCCCATCTCCAAAAATAAGAATGTCTTCCTTCTGTATCATGATAATGCTTTGTTTTGAGAGTCCTGTCTCAGCCATTACATGCCAGCCCTCACTTGACAAATGGAAAAGCTAAGAGGGAAACAGAAAGGAGGGACTTACTCAGGGTCACACAGGTAGTAGTGACTGGTAGGATAAGGTCTGCCACCTCAGCGTGTGGCTCCTGACCTTCTCAGTGTGTGATTCTGCACTGTCACCTTGGGAAAGCTTTCACCTCCAGAAGCATATGCCAAAGATGGCAGACGGCTCCCGTGTCAGATGTGTAAGTGCCTTTAGGGCAAGCCTGCTGCCTGTGACATGTGGCTGGCCTGCTGGCTTTCTACCTCTTTTTCCCTTCCTACTGTATCTAGCTCAGAACTGTGCATGGCTGGAACAGTAGCAAATGCTGTCCACCAGCTCACCTGTGCAGGATGACTGTGCTGACCCAGGGGGACTGCCCTGATGCTGGGCTTAGAGGAACCATCTCCTTGGATCTTGTTTTGGTTTCACCTTGTTTCTTTGTTGTAATAGAAGACGTTGTGTGCACAGCCCTTTCTGTTGCAGAAATTGCAATGAGCCAATAGGTACAAGAGAACAATTGTGATGCTCAGGAAAATGGGAATTTGGCTGGTGACATAAATAAGCATAAGAGGCCAGGCTATGAAAATTCACAGCCAACAGTGGCCCTCTTGACAAAGCTTTGGAGACAGAAGGTGCAAACAAGGCATTGAAGAGCTCAGCGACCATACCGCTGTGCCCAGAAATGACTCTGGATTTAGGCCTCCTGGTCCCAGGGACTATAGCCAGCTTTGTTTCTAATCCAAGTAAATAGATAAATAGATTGATTAATACATACACATTATTAAATGTGTATGTATATGTATATCTACCCATAATAGCAGTATTTGCTCTTCTCCATTAAGCTCCAAATTCCTCAAAACTTTTTATTCACCAGAGTTAGGGAATGTTCTGGGGAGGACAAGTTTTTATTTTTAAAGCACTTCTTGTGGGTCAAGTGGGAAGCAGCAGAGTGAAGTGGGAGAAGACCCAGGTTCAAGACCAGTTCTGCCACTGGCCTGCTTTGCAACAGTCCACGCCTCTAAAGGTCATAGTGTCAGCTTCCTGAGAGAGGCTGAGAAGCCTCTTGATGTGATTTTGAAAAGCATAGGCTTTAGAGTCAGACAGGCCTTGGTCCACATGTCTTACTCGATATGTGACCTTGACCCAGCTTCTTGAAGTGGATATCCCAATCGGGGGAGGAAAAAAGAGCTAAAATGCCCATCTATCAATGGCATCTGTGACAGGAAATGAGGTGGCGTTTGTGAAAGTGCCTATTGCATCCCCTTGGCATCAGTTTTTCCTCCTCCCTCCTTGGCGGAGCCTTATGGTAAGAGGGGAAGAAACAGCAGGAGGACGAGCTGGCAACAACTGTAAGCCCACTGATGGGATCTGTGTGTTCTGCTGCCTCATCTACCACCCAGCTGGCTCGCTCTCCATACAGCAAAGCCCCAACCTTCCCATTTCTCCTCCTTCCTCCCTTCTCCTGGGCCTGCAGAGTATCCAAGGACAGCTACTCAAATCCCTGTGACTCCCAGGCAGCCAGAAGTCGTGGGGAGAAAGAAGCAGGCTCTGTGGCTGTGGCTGTGGCCGGGCTGATGCTCTCTCCAGAGCTGGGCTTGGACAATAACAGCAGCAGCCCATCCACAGCCACGTGGATTCACAGCTCAGTCCGTCTCAGCCTTCAAATCATGGGGGCAGGCCCCGGTTCTCTAAAAGCGATTTGGTCTTCTGAATGCTCTCTCAGGGCCCATCAGTAGGACGATGAACGAGGCTGGATGAGAGCCCAGGGTGGGGAAGAGACTGGAGAAAGGTCACTTGAAGAGAGAAGGGTTTTGACTTGCACTGCAATCAGCTTTGGCACCAGCAAGGAAAGTTTTCAAACAGCAGGAAGTCAGTGTCTGGTTAAAAGCAGGACTTCAGAAGTGTTTGATGATTGAATAAAGACATGCCCAGCCCCCAGACCACAACCAGGATATGCCCCAGTTGGAATCACCCTCTCTCTCCCTATTTCTCATGGTTCTTTGTACCTCTACTACCTCACCAAAATCAGCTGACTAGTCATTCGTTCTGATTCTTCAGTGGGCTGTAAGTATTTTGAGGGCAGAGACTGTCTAATTCCTGAGGCTTGAAACGCACAAAGAAATTCATTGTTTGCTAATTTACTTAAAGATAATACGGATGTCCCACCTACAGCCCTGCCACTGAGTTCTCACAGGCCTCCAAGTTCCTGCGGCATTTACTCTTGATTAGTCACCCTTGGAACACTGAAGTCAGATGCTTCAGGGTCTCTAATTTCATTTGTTTATTTATTGTGCAATGGTCAAGTACAGACGGTCCCATTGGACTTACAATTTTTCAACTTTACGATGGTGTGAAAGCAATATGCATAATAAATTACATGAGATACTCAATGCTTTGTGTTAGGTGATTTTGCCCAACTGTAGGCTAATATGTTTTGAGCACATTTAACGTAGGTTAGGCAAGGAGTGATGTCCAGGAGGTTAGATGTACTAAATGTGTTTTTGACAAGGTATTTTCAACTTACAATAGGTTTACCAGGACATAATCCCATGATAAGTCGAGGAGCATTTGTACTTGAGCTCCAGCATATGTCACCAAAAAGGTCCCTCTAGATGTTTACCCTCAGAAATGTGGCTTCACAAAGCTGACCAGAGCCGGCTCCATTGTCCAGCCTTCCTGTGTGTAGAGACACATTTTAAGAGCAACCCCAATTTCATTTTTACTTTTTTCTTTCCGATCATTCAAACTACAGCAAGCTAGCCCAGAATGTAACACTTGGAAGCCTGTCAACGGTAAAAAGTGGGGTCAGAGAAGCTCGAGTTTGGGAAGGGTTCTAAAACCTGTGTGAGGCTTTCTCCGTATTGTTACCACCTACACCCCCTGGAGTTAGAAGACAAAGCACAGACACATGATCCTCACCACCTTTTCCGAATCAACACTGACTTCCATAACATTCCTAAGCAGAGATTGACCACTGACAAGCACATCCCCATGCGTAATAATAGCCCACAAGTCGGCCAGAAGAGAAACAGAAGTTACTTCTTATCTAATGTCACAAGCACACATGGTGACAGTGGGAGAGCAACCACTCGTCCCCAAACCACCTTTCTTCAGGTAAAACGCCATTCTGAGCCCTGGACAGGAATGACTGCAGGTAACTTCTCAGACAGAAAAAAAACAAAAGCAAAAAAAAGTATTGTTTTAGAACAGCACAGAATGAAACACCCCACCCACGTAGTCCTCCTCTTCCTCTGTTCCATCCACCACGCCCTTTCAGGGGGACACTTCAATCAGTATCTGCTCCAAGAAGGGGAGGGCAAGTGAAGGAGCAAGCAGGGAACACTCAGTAAACAGTATTATTAACCCATAGGCTGGCCATAAATCAGGGCAAGAAGGTGACCTCAGCAGGCTGGAGTAATCCTGCATGTCAGGATGAATTTATGAGGCCAATTTTATTGGCCTGCATGACCCAGGCTCCTTGGAGACGTCTCAGTAACAAATCCAATCCACTTCATTTATGAGCTGTGTACAGTGTCAGCCATGGGGCCCAGCCAGAGCACACTGACCACCTCTACAAGAGGGCACCCAGGAGCGAGGCCCTCAGGGAAGCAACGTTCCCAATCCATCCTGACTGTCACTCCTTGTGAGCCAGCCAGACCTGCTCTAGGAGTTGTCACCTTCAGCCTGCTTGTCCTAGGTTCTCATTCTGGCTCTGTCCTGAGAGCCAGCACAGCTTGCGGAAGAGCCCTTCCTCTCTCCAGGCCTGTTTCCTCATTGCAGAAGGAGAATGTGGAACTACCAGTGTTGCTCAATGTCAGCACCGGAGGCATTTGGCGAAGGACAAGCCCTGCTCATTGCAGGACTTAGCAGCTCATCTCTGGTCCCACTTGCTATAAGCCAATACTTTCCCCACCCAGTTGTTAGATCAACCCGAAGTGCCCCCACACATTTCCAAAGGCTCTCACTTGACAATTACTGGTAGATGATATCTAAGGTCCCTCCCTGGGCACAGACATCCCTGGTAAGTCTGTGAAAAGATTGTTTCTCCCTCCACTTCTCCACCCTAGAAGCAGAAAAGCTGATACTCCTTCGAGTGGCAGCTAGAGGGACCTCAGGGCCAGCCAGGAGCCATCCCAGGGAGAGGAGGCAGCAGGAATCAGGCAAGTCCTTTGAGCAGAGGGCCTGGTGCGCACCTGGACTTCACCTGGTCTCTGTAGGCTTCGAGAGCTGGGCGGAAGGCGTTTCAGTCTATTTGACTGTCCCTGTCATCGTAGGGTTTACGGATGGTTAATTTATTCTTTATAGCACAGTCATTGATGGCTGTTAAATCACAAATGAGAGCCAATAAAGGGTGAATAGCAGCTGAAATTACACTGTTTATATGACAGCAGAGTGCTGGCTAAAAGATTCATATGCTGCTGATGAAGTATGTTATAAATTTTAATTACCATAGTTTGTACAAATGACATGTTTGAAATGCTATTGAGTAATGTGACCCTGATAATGAAACTATAAAATAAATCATTAACTTTCTGAATGAGCTTTTTTATTTCAGTACTGCACAGAGTAAACTTTTCAGTTTATTCCACATCAGTCTTTTTATGCCCCCTCCCTCCGCCCCTGGCCTAACCAGCTCCTCTTTCCACAGGCTGAGGACAAGGAAGCAACAAGAGACTGGGGACCTTTGTGAATGCCTGGAGGAGCGGCCTGGCACGACTGACCCCACCGGAAGGCTGACCAGAGTCAGCCCGGGGCAAGAGTTCGAGACATGCACCTTACGTAAGCCTCATAGCGTTCCCCACCTGCGGGAAGCTAGGACTTTTCTTTGAAACTGCAGACCCTCTAGAGAGCCCCACACGCTGCAGCTGGGCACTCAGGCTGACTCACCCAGCAGAGCATTGGTAGCAAAGCCCAATGTATGGACTCCACGTGGGGGTTGGGCTGCACAATGGGTGAGAGAATCAACAGGAAACTGGGCCAATTGTCCTGGCCCACAGCCCAAGTAAGAGTCCAGCAGAGAAAAAGGCAAACAGGTATTTGGTGGGGTTTCCATTGCTGAAGCACCCCTATTTCAATCCCCCGCTCCATCATGTTTGTGAAGAGTCCCCTCACAACACCCCCAAGGCACCAGTCACTGGTTAAACACATCTTGCATAAAAGTATCTGAAGCTCCAGGAAAAACCTAGAAGAAGCCCCACCAAGGGTCATTTAGAGCAACCTCTTGCTCTAGGAGTCACTGGCCCAAGGTCTCTCCAGCAGAGATGACCCGCTTAGCCCTGCAGGACAAGAAACACATTGGTAAGTTTGGCAAAACCCTAGCTTCACAGGATATTAGCACATCAAGAGACCCTAGCCATCCTTTAGTCCTAAAACTTTCAACATGGGCAGAAGGGAGGGAAGTGGGGAAAGAAACTGCCAGGGAAGTTCTTACTCCCAGCCATATATACATTCCAGGAGAAAATATAAAGTTTGGAAAAGCCCCCATGTGTTTCTTATAGACCTTCTTAAGGCATGTCCAGCCCAGCCCTCTCACTTTGCATATGAAGAAACTGGGGATATAACCCACAAGAACAAGGATGAGAGGAGAGAGTGGAGCTTTTTTATTCAGTAGGGCCAGACTACCCCAAGGCCAGCTTTGGACAAACAGCATCACTTCACTGATGGTATAAAAGGCAGTCACCAAGATGTGCCTCTTCTCTCCACAGACAGGCTGCCTGGCAGGGAGGCGGGGCTGGTATGAAGCGTTGTTTCCTCATATCCTCCATTTCTCAGAAAAAATCTGCTCTCTGGAATGTGCCAGATGAAAAGAAGGTCACACTCAAAAGGACACACTCTTGGGTAGACTCTTGAAGATTCCTTCCAGGAGTCTGCAGAAGAGACCCTGGCACGACACTGTGGCTCATTAAGAGACACTACCATTAAAAGGCCTTCCAGTACTTCCGAGGCCTTGCTTCAACCACCCAGTGACAGAAGAGAAAGGGCATTGACTGTACATACCATTCTACAGATCTGAGCCAATGGCAACAAACCTGGGAAGGGGCTTCTCTTAAGTCACAGAGCTCATGGGTAGCTGAAGCAAAGAGAAAATCCAAACGCATTTACGAGACAATCTGGGAAATTTGAAATACAACTAAATATTTGAGGATATTAAAGATTATTTTTCATTTTTAAGATCGGATAGTGGTATTGCTATTACTATTTTTTTAAGAATCCTAAACTTTTGGAGATGCATACTGAAGTGACAACAGATGAAATGGCATGATATCTGTGATTTACTCCAAAATAACCCAGGGTGGAAAAGGATGGGGGCCTGGTCGGACAAACAGGATAGGCCATGAGTTGATAACTACTAAAGCTGGTGATATTTACATGTGGGTTCATTATGCTATTCTTCTGTTTTCCATTTTTTATAATAAAGAAAATAAACATAAAATACCCAACTGTCCATGTCCCCACCATCTACTGCAACGTCCATTTTCCCATGTATCCCCAGCAATGCCAGGCTGGAAATAAGCTCAGCTTCCTGTCTCACGGGGCATGCTTCCAGCAATGTGGTAAAGCCTGAACCTTCCCTTTGGTAGGGAAGTCCCAGTGATGAGAAGCCTGGCAGCAGGATGTGCCCAGTCCATCGCACTGGAGAGAGAAGCCTCTGGTCTAGAAGCTCCTGGCACAGCTCCCTGCCACATACACAGCCAGAGGCAGAAGGTTTACCTGGGCGGGACTCAGACCTGCTGTATCAACTTGAGTAGGTTGCTTCATTTCTCAGAGCTTTGGCTTCTTCATTTGTAAAACTAATGTAGTAGCCCCAACTAGCTACTTCAAAGAGTGTGAGGATCAAATTAAATAATGAGGAGAGACTTCTAGAGGGATGGCAGAGTGCAGCAGTCAGAGCATAGACTCTGGACTCCCTGTATTCAAGTCACAGCTCCACCTCGGATTAGCTAGGTGGCTCAGACAAGTTTCAGTCTCTTCTGCCTTGAGCTCCTCTGTAATAGAAGCAGGGCTGTTGCAAGGATTCAATGAGTTAATATTTGTAAGCAACTAAGAAAACTACCAAGCATTATGTAAGTTCTTATTATTACTCTATAATGATATACTAATATGAGATGTCAATATTAGGAAAAGAGCCACAGAGTATTAAACCAGAAGGGACTTGAGAAGTCATTGAGTCCAATCTCCATCTTTTAAAGGTTTATAAAAGTGACATGATTTATCTGGAGTCACATCACACGTTAGTGACAGAACTAAGCCTGGAAGAGGCTCCTTCCCACTAAGCAGGTGGCCACTTCTTCCATGTTACCACCCACCCATGAGGAAGCCCATGCTGAGTCATGTCCTCAATTCAGAGTCTCATGCTGGACTTACGTGTCCAGGAGTCCCCGTGCCCAGTGCCTCACTAGGGCTGTAATGTGGAAGGACCGTGGGGGTCTGAAGAGCATCCTCTGCTCCGCATTCCACACCTGATCCCCAAAGAACAGAGCCTGGGCAATCAAGAGCCGCCGGTGTGTCTTCTGCCTTCCCTGGTGCACTCCTGAAGAGTGGGAGACACTTGGAAGGCCTCCCCTCTGACTTATCAGCCACCACGAAAACATTTTCAGGGCGATGGCGCAAGCTGCCCTACTTACCATTAAGAGAAAGGACCATATTATTGCTGTTATAAACCATTGATTAAGGTTTATAATAGCAATAATCCCCTCGAAATTCATTGTTACTGCAGTTAATGACCAGTTTATTAGAGCGTTAACCATCCTTGGCAATGGGCTGAGTCGTTTAATGCTGGTAACGACCAATTTCTCAAGGATTATTGCTTAAATAACAATTCTTTGTGAGATGTATGCGCCACCACAAGTGCGGATCTGGCTGGAAGCTTCTCCTCAGAAATAAGTGTTAATTATTTCCTCAGAGTTGCACCACCAGAACCATACCTAACAAACCCCAAACAAAGTAATATTTCAGAGACCTGAGAATCAAAATGTTGGACAAGGGCCTGGAGATGGTCTGTGAGGGAGCCAGAACTAAAGCTACCACTGGGTCTCTGGCCTTCCAGTCGAAAGCACCATTGAGAAACAATATCTGGCTCTTAGACTACTCTTTCCTCTTCATTTGGCTTCATTTCCAGAATTTTCTACCTGCCCAAATCCCCCACCCATCCTCCAGGGAAAAGTAGGTTCAGCCAAGGGGCTGGGGAGAGGATTGAAGAATAGGAAGCACGACAAACCCAGGCTTCATAAAAGTTTGATACACTCTGAAGCAAATAAATATTTGCTACACCTGACCACTCAGGTCCTAGAAGGCTGGGTAGAACAGGGCTGTCAGCAATGAGTGGTACCCAACAGTTTGCCCAGTGTTAACTATTTCCTCCAGCCATTGGCTGCTTTCGGGTTTGTTCCAGGCAGAAAAAAAAAAAAATGTGGGTCGGCTACATGCCTCGTAATTCACCTTAGGCTCTGAGAAGTCCAAATATCATTAAATGTAATCATAGAGCCAGGGGATCTTATTATCATCTAGGCCACCCTCCTTGTTTTACAGGTGAGAACTAAGGGTCCAGAAAGGATAGGAGGCTTGCCTGAGTCATACAGCCACTTAGAGTTGGAATTAGATCTCAATCTCGGTCTTCCTACTATCAGCCTTAAGACCACCTTGTTGGACACACCAAACCAAGAACGGTGTCTCAAGAAACAGCCAAAGGACCCCTCAGGGTCCTCTCAGAGAGAGAACGCAGTGATGAAGCATCAGGTCCATGAGCACCTGAACAGCAGCCTTGGAAAAAGCCAGAGACCTGATTCTTCCCTTCCTCCCACTCCCCAGCTTCCCTTTTGTGCCCAACTCAATCCAAACATTTCAGAGCATTAGCTATTTTCCATCACTTTACATTAGAACTGTTATTTCAATAACTTTTATTTTTTTGACATGATCTGAAAACTACTGATATGATTACACTCTAATTGCATTATATTAACTAAAATAAATCTAATAGGGTGTGAACCTAACATAACAAGATAGAAAATTGCTATCACAGTGTTAGTGTCGGCTAGAGAGAAATCTGCTGATTGACTCAACAAACATATATTAAGGTCCAGTTATGTGTGAGTCAAACACAAAGGCAATTTCCTTTCCTCTCATCGCTAAAAGTTAATTTGGTGCAAGAACAGAAAGTGGAATGTCACGGCCTCCTTGAATCTATGAACCCTTCAACCTCCATGTTTTGACTTCATAGCAAGAATCATCAAACAGAAATAATGGCAAGGGGCAAAAAACACACCTCTCCCAGGAGCTCTCAGTGAAGAAAGGCCCAGCGAGTCCTCATTCCTCTCATCCTTTCAACAGATAGACTCACATTCTTCTTTGAGGCCAGATGAATCAGTGGGGTAACAACTCTCTCCTATCAGACATGCAGAGTGTACTGGACACAAAGCATCGGGGGGACTTCTTCTCTCTCCCCCTCTGTCATTGAGACACTGGCCAAAGCTCTGACACCATACTGATGACATTGGACCCAGTTTTTCCCAAGTTATAATGCTGATGAGTCCAAATGTCAGCATTTTTTTTCTTAAGCCATCAAACTGAATCCGTGATTGTGTGGATTAGAGAAATACTCTCACTAAATCACAATAGTTCAATATCTTCTACTCATATTCCCAACTGTATTGTTACCCAAATGCTTATAGGATATGATGACATTTTTATTTGCAGCCACACAAGATAATAGTAGGAATTACAGATCATGTTGGAGCTGCATATCGGTTTGTTGTATCAAGCAAATAAAATATGCAAAGTGCTAATAGAGTGCCTGGCACATAGTAAGTGCTCAGTAAATGTTAGCAGTTATTACCATTGGCTATAATGCAATATCTGGCAATAAATGTGATTTTTAAAAATCAGTCAATTTCCTATACATAATTATAAAAGAAAGCAATAAGTCTAATAACTGAAAGGAAACCAATATAATTTAATTTGTTCCGTAACTTTCTGAACTGTGAACAATTACCATGCGGTATAGCTACATGCATTTATAAATGATATACAGAGAGTGCCAAATAATTATATACACATTTTAAGAAATAACATCTCTTAAAATGTGTATATATATATATATTTTTGTCACCTCTGATATATAAATAACTTATATGAGAGGGATATATAGTTAACAGATCACTACTGTCCTCGCCTTCAATAGTGGCAGAATAACAAGAATATCTTCAGCCCAGAAGCAAAAATCACTCTTCTCCACCAAGACTCCAAAAATCTACCATGGTTTTTCTCTCATTCTTTTCATTCCTCTACCCTGAACTCAGTTCCTTTCAACATTGAGCATTTTCAAGATGCCAGGAACTGTGCTAATGAAGCATTGGAGATGCAAAGAAGAATTGTATCATTTCTGCTGGGAGGCAGCTGGCAGATCAGGGCAGGCAGACACATAAAGAGCTAAACGTAATACAATGTGGTAAGTGCTACACCCTCTAGATTGTGAATGAAGCATGCAAGAGAAGAGGCGGAGCAAAGGAAGGGCCGGACTGCCAAAGCAAAACAGAAGAGCAATTACTTCTGCCTAGTGAGAAGGGAATTTTACCAAGGAGGTGAAGTTTAAACCCAGAGCTAGTTTACCAATATGTGGGCTAAACACTTGTTTAGAGAACAGACAAGGCAGAAACACAGAAGGAGAGAGGGAGGGAGCCCAAGAGGGAGGGAGGAATGAGAGAAGAGTTCAGCTTTGATGAACTTATTCAAAAATTTAATTAGAAAATCTGAAGAGGTGTCAATTTCAGCATGCATATGTTTAATGTCATACTAAAAAATTTTTTTAACTTTTATTAACTATAAAGGGGTTAGGGTTCATAATTAGGACCTAGAAAGAAAGTGATGAACCCTCACTGGATCTTCAAGGATGGAAACAAGGTTTTACAAGGCAGAAAAGGAAAAAAGACAAGTCAACCAAAGGAAATCCACAGAAACATGTAGAATATTAGGGCCCAAAGAAACATGGCAGATGTCACTTGGGCCAATCTCCTACTTTAGGGCCTGACTCAGGCTATCCAAAAGAATTGCTAGATCTTGACTTAACTCCCATGAGGCTGTTTCCAGTATTTAGGGAAGGACTCACATCTCAAATGGAAGCACCTTGAAGCTGAGAGGCATTCGTAAAGAAAAAAGTTGAAGGAAAACCCAGAAACTAAGCTCAGGTGACTATCTAGTGTATCACCAGAAGGGGACCCTGGTTTCTTACTGTAGCTGTCTTTTGCTGGCTTCTGAAATATCACAAAGAATACTACCAAGCCTCTCTGCCTCCTGGTGTCCCCATTGGAGAGCTGTCACCTAGACAAAATGATTTTCCTTCCCTTTACAGAGATTTGATTTTGGGTTTTTTGGTTTGTTTGTTTTTTTGGAAAGGGGAGAAGTTCTTCTGGGTAGAGGGGCTTGTTTCAAATGAGAATATTGCAACAGAGCATTACCTTTCTAGTTTTGCTTTACTTTAAAAAAATTTTTTATTACTAGATTTTTACTGTCATTATTTGCCTTTGTTTTCCTAGCTTTGTTGGGTCCCTAAGCCTTCCTGGCTCATGGTCTCGGTCCATAGCCAACAATGACATAGACCCACCCTTCCTTCCTGAGCCTGGAAGTTGGAATCATGTTGCAAGTCACCCATGCTGGGAAGGGAGAAGGTTCTCTGCACAGGAGTATATTCTATATGATGTGCATGACCCCAGAGGTGGCCATTCCAATTTTCTCAGGTGTTCAAGGTTTCTGAGTTCTCCCAAGAGTCCTTTGGTTAAAGTAGGTGGGGGTGAGAGGTCAGAATTAAATTCCCATCCAGCAGGTT
Organism: Hipposideros armiger; assembly: GCF_001890085.2. Taxonomy (NCBI): domain Eukaryota; kingdom Metazoa; phylum Chordata; class Mammalia; order Chiroptera; family Hipposideridae; genus Hipposideros; species Hipposideros armiger. Next base: position 1,137,696 of record NW_017731734.1, read on the forward strand.
TGACAGGTACGTAGCATGTAGCAAGACTAAAAGCCCCAATTCCACGCCTTAATTAAAATCATTTTTCATCCCAAACCTATAAAAGGCAGATGTGCCGCATTTCCCCGACCACAGATCGCTGCTTGGTATTGAGTGCTACAGCTCCAATCCTTCCTTCTCAGGGCTTGGAAACACAAGGCCATCAAAGCACGGTGCAATCATGTTTCTGCCTCCACCTTCTCCTTGCCCCTTCATTTCCTCTTTTGCAGAGAAATATTCATTTCCATCTTTGCACGGGCCATGTGTTTTAAGCTTCTCCTGACACCTCCATGCTGAACTGCAATGGGAAAGCAGCCCATCTTCCAGGGTAGACAGGAGACAGCTTTGTGTTTTGTTATTCTAAACCACCTTTTTACCAGTTTTTTATAAAGGAACTCAGGCAGCAAGTCCTGCCTTAATTTATCAGCTGTCCTGAGGCTGTAAATTCATTCAGGTCCTCATCTCAGTTATCTAGAAGCCAACCCTTCTGAAGAAGAATGAGTGAACCGCTTGCTGAGGTGGCCAGAAAAATGAAATGAATACTTGCTTACGAGGGCTTTCTACCTTCAATGCCTCCTTTACTCCTGAATTCCCTGGAGTGAAGACACTCAGTTTGCCTACCTGGTACAGAAAAGTACAAGTCCAATTCAGGGTGTGTTGCCAATGTTCTTTGGTCAATTAGCCATCAGTAACTCTGCTTGGAGGTAGCGAGGGAGACGATCCTTATAACCACTTGTTTTGTTCCTTTATCTTCTTAGAGTCCTTAAGCTTTTATGCCTGTAAAGCTCTCTGTTTTATTCCCAGCGATAGTCTGTACTACTCAAGGGCAGGATACCAAGACTTTATTCATAACTGTTTCCACACTGGGCCCAGCTAAGGTCCTAAATTCAAAGATGACCTCAAGAAGTTTGTTGATAGAATGATGTGAGGTTTTCTGCCTGCTGATGTGAGGTTTCCACCCGTTGGACCCACTGCCATCGTTTAGATGCTCTCTCGCTTTATGGCCTTTCTCTTTCTGTGTCCAAACCAAATGTTAAAAAAAAAAAAATTTTAAACTTGCTCTTGTGAGTGATAGCAAATGCAATCAATAAACCTGAAGGAGGAGGGAGCCCAAGGCATTCACAAGACATTGTTAAGATTTAATTGTTCCACAGAATTTTAAGCAAGTAGTAGAAAGAAGCTAAATTGCATAAAACCAAATATTTTGCTCTAGGCTCCTAATTCATCTCACTTGCAGGTTCCCAGGGGCTAGCGCCAGCACCATCAGCATAGAGTTTGGGACTTTCCAGCACAGACAGGACTTGTGCCTCCTGCAAGCTAAAGAACCTCCCTGTCTCTGTGAAACAGGGCTGTTGATCAAAGTCTTCTTTACCCTGAAAATGCCTGACTTCAAGGACATTACAGGCTGAGCAGGGTGGAAAGATATCTTTTCCTAAACACAGGGCACACCATCTTGCTTTTTTTCTCCAAAGGGTAAGTCCTGGGAGAGAGAAAGCTAGTGCCTGGTGCTGAGGGCTACATGGTAAGTACAGCAGGCGCCCCCAGAAGCAGGATCCCATGCTCCAGGGAGAGGCAGGCCAGGGTCCTGGGCACTGCAGGGTCTGGAAGCCTCAGGGAGTTTCACTGCTTCTTACAGGCTGAGGGAACCTGTTAATGAGGCATGTCTGCTTCCTCTGGGCTTAACCACTTGGGATAGAAGGAATCCCTCAACCCCTGGGAAAAGCCTGCCACGGACACTCCACAGACACACAACAAAAGCACAGACAAGCGCCCTGCCTGTCCTATCACAGCGTAAAGAATCCTGTGTTTATTCTGACCAGGTACTAGGTCAAAACACAAGAAGACACCATGGGGAAAGCAGCTGTGGGGCTGTGTTCTGTGCTCGTTGCTGCTTTTGGAAATAGATTGCTGCAGAGGAGGTTGAGATGTGGGGGTTGGAGAGATGGAGAGAACTGACTGCCTGAGAATAGGAGGCAGTTGAGCTTGGTGGAATAACACAGTCTCTTGAGTTGAGCAGCCCTTTACCTCCTAACCTTGAGAAAGTTACTTATACTGTCTAAGCCTCAGTTTCTT
>NW_017731734.1:1141116-1184418 GCF_001890085.2 Hipposideros armiger
CTCTCAGGTAATCCACAGCCATGCTAGAGGGGAAAGTGCATAATACAAGACCAAGTATATTTTAATACTGAAGGGGGCAAAACATCTCCAAAGCCAAATTCCATCACTGTGCTGCTTGAAGCAGACCATAGCCACGTCCTGGAAAGCCTCTCTGCTACGTCCAGTGCTTTGCAATAACACTAATGGGTTAGAATGGATTTTGAACAGTATTTTCAATTATCCAAAATGCCCACTTGTATCATGCCTGCGTTTCTTACACATCTGGGGAGTGTAGCTGTGCTTGGCTAATTTAACACGGAGCATTAAACTGAGCCGGTTAGGAAGGGTTCCCCACAGGACCACCCATTAGGCTGCTGGCTGCAGCTGCCCACCACCCTCCCTCCGCTTGCTCTGGGTAGGCCACTCCCCTTGTGCCCACCTCCCCTCCAACCTGGCCCCCAACTGCCACCCGCAATTTTCCAGATCGCTGAGGAGCTGATGGCTTGTTTGTGTCACACCACTGGGCCTTTCAGCTTCTGTTTTCATTCAGTTTTGATCTTCCAGGACAATGAGAAAGGAAGAGGAGATCCGTTTTCCAAGAGCAAGAGCACAGTTTGGGTGCATCTTTCCAGCACGGGATGTCCCTCCAGACTTGAAGGTGAATCAGTAAATAGTTCCCAGGAGCGTCGCCCTGCAGTGGGAGTGGGGCTGGCAGAGGTGGGGGGATTGCCGTTTCTTCATTCCTTTGAGGATGAGAGAGTGAGAAGCCAAGGCCGTGATTGTTATCTCAGCTGTAGGAAGAAACTGAGGAGGGCCTTGCAGACACCTGGATACACTGGCCTTGCCATTTCATAGCAGTCAGCATGGGTCACTGGGGACCTGCCCCCTCTTTTCCACCTACATGTTATTCCAGCCATAAATCCAAGTGACAAGCTTGAACTTTTCTCAATTGACATGTTTACAAGGGAAGTCCACATTTGACAGGAAAATTAAGCCTATCAATCACTTAACGAGCTCGTTAATGAATGGTTCTCTGATCTCCTCTGGTAGCTGGGTTTATTGATTATGGAGGGGGCAGCCTGGCCCCAACCCCTTTCCCCCTAAGCTTTCACCCAGCTCCCCACCAACCCCTCCTTCTACCAGATGTGGCTGCCCTCTGACCTCCCTCCACCACCCCCAGCCCCCTCTTCTCCCTGAAGCTCGGCAGAGGGTTCTGGTTCAGGGTTTATCGGGAGGTCAGACCCCCTCCTGGCTCTGTTCTCTGACAGAACAAAGGGAACAGATGCAGGCTTGGCCTCCAAGCACCCACCCGGCATATGGAAGCTATCTCCTCTGTCCCAGTAATTACCCAGGAGCTTGCTTGTTCAATGGCTTTCGTTTTTATTGCACAGAAACCAACCTATTCCCCAACATAAAACACTTTAACGGTGTCTCCCTCCGGGGTTTCTGGGAGAGGTCCTGTCAGGTATAAAATGTGCAGAACCCCTCTGACAGCCCATAGGAGCGAGGCCTTCACAATTAAAAAGGGGGGACATGGCAGGGAAAAGGAGGGAATGTCTGGTAGATGAGGCGGGCCTGATGGTGGCAAAAAGGAGTTGGGGTCCCATCGCGCTTTGAGGATCGTGCGGAACTTTCTGGAACATCCGACACTGGTCCAAAACACAACCAGTCTCCTCCTGTTCCCAACACACAAGGAGGTGGAAAGTCAAAGTCTGGCATCAAGCATTTATTAAGTGACTATTTTGTGTAAGAATAAATGACAGTACAGATAGATCACAAAGAGGCCTGGAACTTAGTATATGTTCAATTCACATAAACAATATATTTCTGCTCTTGATACTATCTCCAGGATAGCATCACTACAGCCTTGCTAAAGGGAATAAACTTGGACTTAAGAATTGACCAACAGATTGAAAGAAGAAACTGAAATAGATGGATCTTAAACCCAACAAACCTCTAAGCTCCTGTCTCTAGGAAGTGAGATAATGGAGACTTTCCTGGGCTTCCTTTGTGAAGCTTGTGCTGGGCTACTCGAAAGAGGTGGCAGAGCCCTAAATGATCCGAGAGAGTCTGTTAGCTTCCTAGGGCTGCGGGAACAAGTAGCCACAACCTGGGTGGCTTACAACAAGAGAAATGTATTATCTCACAGTTGTAGAGGCCAGGAGTCTGAAAGGAAGGTGTCCACACATTCGTGCTCCCTCGGAAGGTTATAGGAAACATCCTTCCCTGATGTTTCCAGCTTTTGGTGGCTCCCAGCAAGCCCTGGCCTATGTGCCTTAGCTCGTAGCTGCGTCACTCCACCTCTGCCTCGTCTTCACAAAGCACCTTCCCTGTGTGTCTCTGTGTCCTCTCCTCTTCTCATAAGAATACCAGGCATTGAATTGAGACCACTCTAATACACATTTTCTAAACCTGTAAGACCCTGTTTTCAAATAACACCTGTAAGACCCCCTTATTCCTGGGGTATATGTTCCAAGCCCCCCCAGTGGATACCTCAAACTGCAAATAGTGCCACACCCTATGTATACTATGTTTTTTCCTGTACATACATACCTTTTCACTTCTCTCTGGTGTATCTGAATTGCCAGAATCACTTTTTCACTTGGGGGTCATTACTAAGTAAAATACAAGTTACTTGAACACAAGCACTGCGATGCCGTGACAAGTGACCTGACAACAGGGACAGCTACGTGACTAGTGAACAGGAAGTGTAAATAGCACAGGAACACTGGACCAAGGAATGATTCACATCCCAGGTGGGACAGAGCAGACTAGCGCAAGACTTCATCACACTACTCAGAACAGCAATTTAAAACTTATCAATAGTTAATTTCTGAAATTTCCCATTTAATATTTTCAGACCTCCACTGACCATGGATAACTGAAACCGTGGAAAGTGAAACCGTGGATAAGGGGTGGGGGAACTCTTGTAAGGTCATATTCCAAGGTTCCAGATGGACATAAATTTTCAGGGGAACACTGTTCAACCCAGAATAAATGAGGGTAAAGCAGCAGAGGAGAGGGAGTGGCGTCAGGGTGAAGCACTTCCTGAGCTGGAGAAATGGTAAAGTGTGGAGCCTTTCCACAGAGCAAGAGGAAAGACCAAAGCATGAGGGAAGTGCTGAGAGAGACAGGAGAAGAATCGTACTAGGGTAAATTGCAAATACTAAAAAATATGAAGACGGCAATTTAAGTGTTTAAAATGTGCTCTGGGTAATTCCAAACAAATTTTAAAGTCATTTTCAGGCCATAAAATCCTCTGGTCTAAATCACCGGCTCCCAGGCAGGCCTGGTGCTCAGGCTGCAGAACCTCCCCCAGATGGAGGCTGGCAGGTTTGGGAGCCTCCAGCTAATCTGGCAAATGAGTGATGATTCTTCCCAATGACCGGAGAGCAGCCCTTCTCAATTTCTCTAGGCACCTGCTTGACTTACAGATTGATTGGCTGGTGCTTCCCCCCCCCAGCCTCCTTTCTCTGCAGCTCTTCCCCAGAAGGGTGGCTCGGTCATGGGAAACACGAAAACAACAAGCCTCACCAATGACATGTCCGACCTTGTGGGCTGAAGTCTACTTCTTTGGGTCTGTGCTTCCCAGCCTCCTTCCAGCCAAGAGTGAAGACCTCCATGAAAACCCTTTCTAAATATCGTGTGCTGGAGTGATGGAACCCCTTCAGCACGCTGGTGTTGAGTACCTAGATCATGGCGCATTGCAAAACTCATGGACTCCATGATCCTGGGCATCATTTCCAAAAGCATGTGCCCATTGTGCTGGAGGGTATGAGAAGGGGGACAGGGGCAGGGCAGGTTCATTCCAGAGCCTAAGGAAAAATATATGATCCACCTGAGTATAAGCTGGTCTTAATCAAGAAATTGATTATTTAATAAGTTCCCGTGTAATTAAAAGAAGTCATGGGTGTCAAGAGAAAGCACAGTTTTTGTGTCAGACAGATCCAGTTTTTATACCTGGCCCTGCCTGCCACTTACTAGCTACGTGAACGTGGGCTTCTAGTTTACATCTCTGAGACTCAGTGTCTTCATCAACAATGTCTTATACATTATAAGAAATAATGTATGTAAGATACTTGCCATAGTACGCCCTCAACAAACAGAATTTCCTTCTTTCCCTGTGGCTACTTATGTTGGATAAAGTATTTCATATATGGAAATTGTTTGGTGAGATGGGAGATAGCAGTAATGGGGAGGTGAAAGAGTGAAAGAGTCCATGACCACCTAAAGGATGACTCACCAATGTATAAATACCCTCCCATGGAGCAACAATGGATTTTCTGGAATTGTCATGTATAAACTGGGTTTTTCTGGACTGAACTGTGTTCAACAAGTTTGCCATCTCAGTGGACCTTCCTCAGACCCAGCACAGTGCTTTCTATCTAACAGGTGCTCAATAAATACTGGTTGTTTGGGGGGGGGGAGATGAATGCAGACTGAAATGAAGCAAGTAATGCTAGACCTGATCATAGAAATCCTGGGAACCCCAAGCTGGCTGGGGAGAGATGAAGTGTTGGTGACTGCATGTACCATGGCAGAACCCCAAGAGTGAAGAGGAATCTCCGTCCTTTGAGACCTAAATGGCTTAGAGAGACAAAGGAAGGGACAACAGAGATCCAAGGGGAACCAACAGAACTAAAAGAAACCCTGCGCAGTGCAGAAAAGGGAGCCTGGGTTTGGCTATGAGAGTCAAAGCCAGAAGCAGTGACTTGAAGAGCTAATAAAATAGACCTGGGCCTTTGATTCATCCTAGACATCTGTAGACAGCTTCTCAGGAAAGAGGAAACAGCCACGTAACCTGCCCACGACCCACACTCCCTATGTGTACTGCCACAGGTGGGCTCTCTCCCTCCCTTTACTTCTCCCTCTTGTTCCCGAAATCTCTGTCTATTTCTAGGCACCAGAGCTACTGGCTGGTCCTTTTGCAGAAAGTCCAACATACAAGTGCTGGAGCGGGTATGTCAGGTTCTGCCAGCACCTTTGCACTCAAGTATGATCAAAGCCACCCACAGAAGCACAGGAGACTTCTCCCACGGGCGCCTGAACTCTGTGACTCAGGCCCTGTTCTTGGGGAGACCATCTTTCGCTTATTCTTTTCTCTTCCTCTTGAGCCCCTCTTTTTGCTCCCCACCCTTTTCCCCCTTTCACCAAACAGATGTAACTATTTATTCCTTATGTCCTAGTTTTCCTGTAATTTCATAAAGTGCAAATTTGCTGTCCTGCTCCCAAATGCCGAGTCGGTGGTTTGTCATAACAGTCATCAGTAACTGTCGCTTTCTGCCGCGGGCTTAATTAACCCACTCTCTCATTAGCATGTCCGTGCACTTGTAAGGAATGAAAGCCTGATTATTTTCTACAACAGTCGCAGCCAATTACTGCATCCAAATGGAACCACATTAATCAAATCTTTAGTACGGTGGCAAATTCAGAGATATCAGATTGCAAAAGACTGCAAAACTAATATGTCACTGTCAGCGGGGCTGCGCAGGCATTTAGCGAATTGCATTAAATAGATGGCTTCGCTGAAGCCGCATGAATTTAATATGTGATGGGATCTGGAAGCTATTAGTGTGACATGGCAAAGTAGTGGGAGCTTTGGCAGCTCTGGACTTTATCCATGAACTCAGGAAACTAATATGAAAACTTGTGTGTGTGTGTGTGTGTGTGTGTGTGTGTGTGTGTGTGTACACAGGCCAGAGCTTCACCGCACGCATGCGCTTCCTGGAGTATGCTCAACAACTAGAAGTCCTGTAGGTTGTAGAATAGCAAACATTGTTTTATTTGCATGCACTCACATTAAAACAAGAAATGTATAAGTGGACTAAGATGACAGCAAACACAGCCCTGGTGACATGCTTTCACCCGCAGGGGACAGACCCCAGGCTGCTGAGTACAAGGGCCAGAGCCCAGGCTGGAAGCCAGAACTCCTGGTTCCATCCTCTGTGGTGCTAGTCACAGGGTCTTCTGACCCACAGCATGCCAATGACCACGCCTCAGTTTGTCCATCTGCAAAGCTCAGGAAAGGTCACTACAGTATGGAGCTGTTGGCAGAAGGCAGGATTATTCTCAGGAAGTAGGAACTTTCTGAAATGCAACATGGTACGCACATCACTCAATCTCCATCAGTTTTGTCCCTCCCCTGACTTTCTGGCCACTGAACTATTGAAACAAGTTGAAATATTTGCTCAACAGCATCGTTACACAAACTGCTGTGGAATCATTTTATGTTATGATATCTTACTACAGAGACTGGGAATCACCAACAGACAAAGTTTATCTTTTCCCCAATAAACCTGGAAATAACAGATTAAGGTCAGCCTTTAAGAAGGCCCTGCCCTAAACACACACAGTATAACCAAGGGGTTCTCTTTATAAGGCTATTGAACTTAGAGGAGTAAATAAGGACAGCGACTCTCCCATAAGAAATAAATTAGCTTCTTTAGCAAGTAACCCTGATAATCGGAAAGGTTACATCCACCTCAAAGAGTAGAGTCCTTCACAAGAACTGTGAAAGCTATAGTACTAAATCTCATGTCTGTAAAGTACCCGTGTATGTTCTAGATATCCCAGATCCCACTTCCTAGGGAAGAAGATAGAGGCAAACTCCACACTAGACTCAGCGCTGGCATAACTTCATCATATAGCTGTCTATCTTACTAGCATTGTAAATACACACAACGTGGGGTGAGAGGTGGACTCATAGACTTTAACTTGGAGAGGTAGTTGTTGTTGCTATTAATGGGAGGGAGATGGCGTGAGGGTGTGCGAAATGAGGCTGTTGGGTGCATGCGCATGCGCGCGCGTGCGTATATGTGTAGAGGGAATTAACCAGGAGCAAAACTAAAGAACCGGAGGGGAGAATTCAGGAGTAGCCAAGAATTGCTTCTTAGATGCAAACCCATGTTGCTGTACACTTACTAGTAAAACTCGTATGTCTATCGTTAATGTTGTATCTAGATCAGAGAACTGGAATCTGAAAGGGCCTAAAATGTAAGTAGGTCTTAACAACCCTGTCTCCTGAGTTCACCAGCTCCCAGAGGCATGGTGAAGGCCATGATTTCCTGGGAGGGGCTTTAAGTTGCCTTGTTGGCCAAGGATGAGTGGTGGGCACAGCCCACGCTTTGCTACAGCTTGCTGAGAGGAAGGCCCTGGGTCTCTGATGACCACACAGAGGTGGAAAGGTGATGCCCAGGCTGCTGAACAAACAGAAAACCCCTAACCTTCTCAGCTCCGTTCTGATTCCCCTCCACTAGGAAGCTCCTGCCTCTGGGGCCCAGTGAGGCAGGATTCATGTGGAGAGAGGAGGAAGAAGAAGGAAGAAGACACAGCGAGCCCAGGGCTGCTCTCCTGCTGCACAGGCAGCCAGGGAGAGAATGACAGCAGAGACAGATGGGCCCCGGCAGCTAGGGCCTGCTCTTACACAAACTGCCTTCATCAGCAACTTGCTGCTACCATCAGTTAATCTTCTTGCAAAGGTACATTTGTACATTTCCTTTCCCAGTAACCTAATCTACCATCTCCTTTATGCATACATGCTCTGAGGTTTTCTAGGGGATAGCACTGGGGGTGGTGTACTCACCAGGAACCAATCTACCCAGCTATGAACTACAACTGAATTTAAATACAGAAGGATTCATTGCATTAGCGTGAGCAAAAGAACATCAGCTAATCCTTCTTCCCCATCCCCCACCTGTAAAAAAGATACTAAATAGACTAAAAATGACATACAGGTGGATACGTAGAGAAAGCTTATTACTCAAAGTAATATGTAATTAATTAAGATATGCAGCTTTTATATAACTGTATAAGTTCTAAGATAATATACCAAATTTATTTTAGTAGTAGCAGAAATAAAACCTGAGAGTTTGTAGGGTGAGAGACACCTCTGTTTACACCCTACCACCCACACAACACACAAACACACAGCACACAGTACACACACACACACACACACACACACACACACACACACACACCACGCACACCTCTTATTAACTGGATTTGGAAAGCGTTTGATCCTCCTAACTCACATTCAAAAACAGAAAACTATTTGGTGATAATATTGTCTAATAATGAAAACCTCTTTCTGTTCCCAGCCTAAGAAGACAGATTTTTGAGTGCGACTGAGACAGGCATATTGGCAAAAACACGAACACCATGCACATGCATATAAACACAGACCTCCACACTCCCTCTCCACCGCCCACCCATCCTCACGTGTTCCCTGCGCCCAAACAGAAACAAAAAGAGACAAACATACTGACATCACTGCAAAGCCGAGGATGTGTTTCCTACAGAGTTAACTGCTGTTTTCAGAATGTTTCCAACTTAGGGATTGTCTAGCCACCTAAAATGACTACATGTTTCCTTGGGCAGCTGAAGAATTTCTCTGTCTCTTCTAACATAGTGGAAATAAGGGTGGGTAGGTATGAAGAACTGGAATGGGAAGAGCAGAGCGACCCCAGCCCACCCCACCTCGCGTGGCCCAACTTTCCCTGCCTACTGTGTCTGTCCTGAGCCCCCATGACCTCAGAACGCCTTTGTCAGCTGGCTAATTGCCTAATGCTGCTGAAGAGTTAAGGAATAAAGCATAAATGTCCTGCCTTTCACAAGGCCTTATGCAGACAGTATTTTAATTCCAAGGGGTAATTTTAATAGCAGGAATTTTCAGCCATGTCAAAAGTCTTTGGGGAATGATGTTTTTGGTGGGGTGACTGGTAGATTGTGCTTTGGTCTCTGATTCTGCATCCTTTTGCTATACTGGTGATCTCTGCAGTACCCTCCCCATTTTGGATACCCCTCTTTCCCAGCCTCTTGCTTTTAGGTTTGGCCATGTGATTTGCTTTGGCCAATAAACCTTAAGTATTTCCACCTCTGCTTTTGCACTTTTGCCATTGCCATACAAGGAACATGTCCAGGCTAGTCCATGGGTTCCATAAGACAGGTGAGAGACACGTGGAGCAAAGCCAGGTAGACCCACAAAACCCTGACATAGATCCACCCAGCCCCAGTCAGCTCCAGCTGACCTGCAGAGTTATGAGAATAAATGATTGTTATTTTCAGCCACTGAGTTGTGGGTAGTTGTTATGCAGTGTCTTTGTGGCATTGACTAACTGATACAGGAGCCTTCTGGTATTTCTCAAAACATACCCCAAGGATGGAGCTCACTTTCCTACAAATGGGATCAGTCCTATAGTGGGAAGAGACAAAGGCAGTAAATAGACCCTGGGCATCTGGAGAAAGAGGGAACTGGGGTAGGGGAATGTAACAAAAGGCAACCATTTCTTCCTTATTTTCTGCTACAATCATCTAACCCATGACACACATGTAACCAAGATCTGGGAATTTTATGTATCCCCACCACTTAACCCCATCGATGTGCATGGCTCCTGAATACAGTGCAAAACTGAAGGCAGGGGAAGCCATCCTTCCCATGCTGTGTTAACCACACCCCTGAGTCTGTACCCTGGACTTGAATCTTTCATCACTCAGACCTGTTGCACCAGACCACACCTGCCTGTCCCTCAGCACTATCCACCTTGGGGCACAGACAGGAGTGAGGCCCAGAAGAAAAAGAAGTTCCAGTTACAAAATCAAATTCTGAACTAAGATAAATCCCCTGCCCAACCCTGCTTTAGTAGGGAGGGGAGAGGGGTTTGCAGAAATAAATTAGAGCAGTCATCTTTGTGAAAGGCATAGGTTGGGTTTCCTGGAGAAGCGACAGAATGCCCAGAAGAGCGGGCTCCTGTGACACCCCTTCCACCTGTGGCTCATGAATTATGGGTATTCTCTTTGGGGAGGCAGCATGCAGGTAAGAGTTTGGGGGACCATCAGAGCAACACAGCACAGCCCTCCATGCCCCAGGGCACCAGCCCTGTCCTCCAGGGTCAGCGCTTACAGGGGCGTCTCTGGGCTCCAAGTCTCATCCCTCAACATTTTGGACCTAGCCCACATATACCAACAGGACACAGGCAAGTCTTTACCAGGGACACCAGAGACCAAGAAGTCTCGTCTTCTCTATTCTTTAGTTTAATAAGAAAACAGTGGCAAAAGAAATATGAGAGGGGCTGAGAGTCAATGCCAAGACAATATAAACCACTGCTGTGGAAACTAGACTCCAGTACATACTGAATTCTAGAGGAAACGCCAATCATCAGGACAAGCCAGTGAACGGAGAGAAGAAAATGGCACTGAGGCGGACTTTAGAGGGACTGTTCTGCCACACAGCACTGCCACGCCACCATCCCTTCCTCCAATTCCAATTTTTGCTTTTTCTTTGAGCTTTCTTAAGACATGGGTCCTTCAGCTGTTGGAGCTCCTTCTGTGGCAGGACCCAAAGAGCTGCTGCAATTCCCCCCACATCTACTCAATGACCCTCAGAAATGGCATCTTTCCAATCTGGATTAAAAACGAGGGGAACTTTGAAAATAAGTATGAGGCCCTTAATGAGAAAATAAAGACTTTGATCTGAAGGGGAATATTGTGAGTCAATCTAAAGATTGGCCAGCCAACCCCTTGTCTCGTAATGAACACACCAGACAGAATTTTTCTATAGAACAGAGACTTGGAGACAAATGGCCAGCATTCCCAAACATCACCATAAATTCATCTTCAGTCTGTCTTGTGTAGAAAGTGTCAACTTATCTTCAACAGAGTATGATTTTCGGTGTGCTCCAGGAAGCAAGGATATTCAGAGGACTCAACTAAATGAAGCATCGTTTTCCAAAAAAGTAGATTAGGTATTAAAGGGTTTACAAGAGATGTATCCTGTGTTTTGACTTACACACTAGATTTCCTAACAAGTACATAATAAAATTTTATAAACCCCATGCAAGCTATGACCTACGGGTCAAGCTCAGCTCACTGTGAGTTTTTGCACAGCCTGTGAACTAAAAATAGTTTTTACATTTTTCAGTGGTTGGAAAAAAAATCAAAAGAAGAATATTTTGTGACACTTGAAAATTATGTGAAATTCACATGCCAGTGTTCATAAACATGGGTTTGCTGGAACACAGTCGTGCTAATTCAATTATGTATTGTCTATGACTGTTTCTGCACTACTGTGCAGAACTCAGTAGGTGTGACAGAGGCTGTGTGTCCCACAAGACCTAAAATATTTGCTATCCAGACATTTACAGAAAATGTTTGCTGACCCTTCCTCTAAATACACTATAGGAGTTACGTGCTTAACAGAAATCTATGAATACTCCTCTATGGTGAACGACTTTAGTTCACTTTGGCTCTTGAGTTCTTTTAAAATAAGGTGCCTCCGTATTTATCACTTCCCACCCACAGTAACTGCATGGAATTTGCCTTCACCCTGTTAGGAAGCTTGTGGGGCAAAATCACCCATGTCCAAAATATACCATCTTAGCAGCAAAGATCGGCCTTGCTTTCTAGACAGAGAGTGGAAAGGGAGTTCACGAGGGAGGCAGTTCACCAAAATGCACAGTCAATGCCTGCCTCCTTGAACTGCAGGAGAGCGAGTAGCTCCTGCTGAAATTCTTTCTTGGAAACAGCATGGTAGAGTGGGAAGGACATCAGCTTTGAGGCCAGGCACATCTAAGTCTAAATGTGCTGTCAGCTATTAGCTGTTCAACAATAAGTTAATCTTTCTGAACCTCAGAGTCCTCACCTGCAAAATGAAGGTCAGGCTTGTCTCGTAGTCATTGTGCTGTGATATCATGAGATGATGTACAGGAATGGAGCACCTAGTATAGGAAGTGTGTCATCATGGTTTCACTCTCTTGGGTGGATATAGGAAGCTGGTTAAGAATATAGGCTCTGGGACAGACAGAATGGTGTTCTGCCACTTATTAGTTGTGTGGCCTGGAGCAAGTCACCCTACCTGTCTATGCCACTGTTTCTTCCTTGGTAAAATGGGTATGATAATAGACCAGCTTTCTAGGTTTGTTGTGAGGATTCAGTGAAGCACTTAGGATAGTGATGGGCCCAGGAAGAGTGTTCAGTAAATATCAGTTGTGATCATGATCTTTCTCTAGACGATGCTTCAATAAAGTACTCTGCTCTGGTTAGCAGGAATACACTGGCTAGGAGTGGGGACTTTCAGCCCCTCCCCAGGTACATCAAAACAAGCTCTTCCTTATCAAAGGTGCACTGCCAACCTTGGCCACCAACCCTCAGGGTCTCCTCCTGGAGGTCAGATGACATTCACAAGACCTTCTGGAGTCAATACTTGTGTGATGGGCAGAACCAACAGAACTCCCCATTCTCTCTGCTGTTGGACCCCGGGATTTGAAGAACAAAGCCTAGGCAACTGGGCAACTAGAGGTTTACTAGCTCTTTAACTCATCGGCCTGCCTATGACCTTACCTAACAGTGAATCACAGACTATTGTGGCCTCTAAGCCATCAAGGTCAGTTTGACTTTCCTGTATACTAGTCGCTCTCCTAAGCTTTTGCCCATTCTGTGCCCTCCATCAGAAATGTCATTCCTCCCACTTCCACACCTGAGACAAATGCTGTGCATCTTTCTGTTCCCACCCCAAAGGATACCCTTAGAAACTTGCCCTATTTCTTCTATAAGGGGTCTCCTCCTCCCCTGAAGAATTTTGTGCAGAATTCCATTATATCATGGTTTTCACATCACATTATAGTTCAGAGAGTTTGCACCTGTGTTCTTTCTTCTACTCAGTGCATATTGAGGGCAGGGCTAGTTTGCTCTTTCTTAGCATCCTCACACCTTCCACAATGCTTGGCACACAATAAGGATGCATCAAATGTTTGCTGCCTAAATGAATAAAGAAAACATACATTAGCAAGCCACTGGGAAGAGTATGGAGACAAATTTTAAAATTCAGTGTGGCTCAGTATCTCCTGGGTGCCACACCAGGGACCAGTGTGGTTTTAAGGTGTTTCTTTGAAGCCTCCCTCCTTCCAGATGTGGGTGTTGGTGGTTTGAGATTCTCCTCAGGTCCTCACTCTGGGCTGGCCAAAGCACGGGGTGCTAATGTACTTCTAACTTAGACCTGGCGTATTCCAACATAACCTGTTAATGTGAATGATCTGTCATCTTGACCAGCAAGGTTAAAGCAAGGAACCGGGAAAATAAGAATGTGAAGAGCCGCGGAGCAGCTTGGTGGGTTCAAGTACAACTGTTTTATATGAAAGGTCAAGTTCACCTTGTGTCAGGCAGTTGGGCTAACAGTTACCGATTAAAGGAGACAATACCATAAATTGTGCTGGCTTTTTAACTCCTGGTATGCTCCCCACTTCCTTGATTGGAAAGACTTTCCTGGGCTTCTGAGGACATGTACTCCTTTGCAATTTCTTCTTTTGCCAGAGAGCACACACTGAGTTAGGTGCTCCTTGTGTTTCTGCCCAGTACTTCTTTTCATTTCCAGAAAACAGCCTGGGTTCACCCCAATATGTTTTTGTATTTTACGTTTCCTATTTTGAGGGTATCTTTAAAGAAAAGTGACATGGCTGCAGTCTGCAGCTGGGCCAGAAGGGGGAGGCTGAATGAAATGCATTTCTGCAAGTCTATAAAAAAAAGTGCTTTATGGGGTGTGTGGAGGGAGGGTAAGGGGAGAGGGGGTCGGTGGAAATACAGAGAGGAAGTGAAGAAGGGGTAGTGAAATCAAAATAATAATCATAAAATAATAATTGCAGCCATCATTTCAGTGTGCTCGATGCTTTACATATGTAGGCGCATTTCATCCTCACAACAACCCCAGGAGGTAGGTATTAATATCCCCATTTTTCAGATGAGGAAATCAAAATGCCAAAAAAGAAACCCTTCAAACTTTCAATTTGTACACTAATTTTAAAGCAGTTGGATTGCTGGGCTATAACCAAGTCATTTCATAAGTAAATACTGGCAGTTTGATTTTTTTCTTTTTTTAATTTTTAATGTTCACTATTCCAGGCCCCGGGTCAGTAACTGAATATGTGGGAAGTCTTTAAAAATACCAATGAGAGCATTTGAAATAGCACAGCTGAAAACCACTACTTTCCACACTGGGCTTCATTCAGAGTTCAAGGTTGTACATTTTTCTCCCACACAAATTCAACAGAACAAGAAACCACAAGAATTGGGTGTTTTCCAAGTCTGAACAGGGGAATATGAACTTCAGAAAAAAGCTATGAGGAAAAATTTATTTGAAAGCACTTCTCTGAAAAACTTTGCACCTCAGTTTCCTGGCTTCAAGGTCCTTGAATCAGTTTAGATATTTAACATATACCAAATCACCAGTGGCAGTCAATAAATATCCAACAATATGAATATTGTGGTCAATTTCCTGATGGGTCTAATACGTGTTAGGACTTTCCAGATGAATCACTCCTGTTTTAGCCAAAGTCCATACCATGACCAGCTCCATATCTGCCCTCTCTATAGACTCCACCAATATTGCCCACTAGGTTAAACTTCCTTAGATTGTGCTAAACTGTAGTAATTTTTCTGTCCAGTGTATCTCTGCTACCAGATTGCATATGCCCCAAAGTGTGTCCTACAGAGATTTCCACATAGTAAGGATTTATTAAGTGTTGCTGAAGGAATAAAGAAATGAGCTTCAGCAGACTGTAGGTCTCTACATTTAGGTTTTCTTTCAGCGTGAGGGCTTGGGGTTTTGAAGCAGGAAGGGAATAGGGTTTTGTTTTTGTTTTGTTTTTTTATCTTTTTATCCCCCATTACATTTCAATTGAATTTGTCAAGAGGCTCAGAGTTTTATTTTCCCAACATGAATCACTGATGATCTAACAAATTAATTACTCATCCATCCTGCCCTACTGAGTGAGGTCATGGGAGAATGGATGGGTTCAGTAGACCTCCTCTGGATGGTGGTGTCACAGCCTCCATTTAAGAACTTGAGTTCAATGCCAAAATTGCCAGTTTAGGTTAGAATCAGATTTAAATGTATCTTATTATACACAGAGGCACACAAATGCAATATGTCATCTTTAATGGTTCAGAACAAAGCCTAAAAAAAATAGTGTCCTAGCACAGATGAATTTTATAACCTTTGATATATGGCTTTCATTATTAACAATAATTTCTGTAACTGCATCCAAATTCGGGAAGACACCCGATGAATATTAATTTTATTTTTGATTTATTTTCTGCTCCCACTAGCTCCCTCTAGGGCCAACCTGCATTCCCAGCGTCCCTTTTGCCTGGAGATGTTACATCCTCTAGAGTGAAATTCTCGCGGTCCTGGGGACAGCCTGGTTCCAGGAATAGTGCACTCTGGGTTTTGCTGGAAAATGAGGATTTTTTTTCCCCATTGCCTTTTCTTACTTCTTTATATTTTAACAAAGATTTCCCCCTCACATACCCTTTGTCATTATATTAAAATCTAATTGCAAGACAACTCTCCTCACCTAAGTCATCAACAAAGACCAATTATTTCTAATGCATGCAGAAGGGGGAAAAAGTGCCAAACAATAAAAAGGCATGCAGTAACCTAAGCCTTTTTCACAGTCAGGCTTCAAGTTCACATGTGAATTTATGCCAGTTTTGACATTAGCCGAAAAAATTAACAGTTCTCAAAAATGAAACTCTCACAAAAGGGGTTTTGTGTTTCAAGCAGAATAAATTATAGTGTGATGTTATTAAAACACTTAGTTGTTAAGTTGCCAAGAAAATCCAGTATATTCACACAGACTCGAGGACCTGTCTCCATGCAAAGTAATTAAATTAGATTTATGGGCTGCATTACATCAGTGTTTGATAGTTCATTTTTCCTTTCTTCATATTTTGCCCTGCTTTATTAGAGCATGTGACAGATGGTAAAAATAGTGTGAAGTTTCTTGGCCCTGTGCTAAATCCCCTTTCGGTAGTATATCTCTCTTCTGTCAGTTCTCCCCAGCGATGATAAATTAACCTCTCTCTTTGTATCCCAAGTGTGGCAGTAAAGCTCTCTTTGACACAGCACTATCACTTTATCTTAATCTGTGCTGTTTCGAGGAGAGAGGGAGATGATGCAATCGCCACCATGAGTTTAAAGAGAAGATTTATTATGTCAGAAAAAGGGAGGATGATTAATATAATATGCATCATTATATTTTTCATTTTGTCTCATTTGTCGCCTTCTCCTGATCCAAGGCAAGGAGTTCGCCAGGGTGGGCCGTCCTCTGGACAGCCTGTCACCTCAGGCTCTGTTTGGAGAGCTGATCCTGGGGGCTGGCAGGTGGAGGGTGGCCAGTCCTCTTCCTTGCTACCCAGCCTCCACCAGGCCACCTTGGAATGGGTGGGTTTGTCTCAAAGGTGACGGGAGCCGGCTTCCTGCCTTTCCCAGAGGAAGGCAGCCGCACCTGGGTCTGCTTGGCACAAGGCTCCCTTTTGAGAAGGGAATATAACTAAGGTCTCTGGGCATTATTTGAAGTAGATTAAGTCAAAGTGTGCCCTGAGACTACACAAGGGTGGGGTCATCCAGCCCCTACGAGATGCTGCTGGCAGGACTAGAAGAAGGGCCATATGTAGTGTTTGTGCGGGAAGGTACTTATTATTATTTCCCTTACTTACAATTAAGCTATATTTTCCTTAAGCTACTTCTTGGCTATGAATTGCTTCTATCTGGAAATTGGCTTTATTATTTTTTTTTATTCAGCTCAATAAGCACTTATTAGCATGGCTATGTGACAGGCACTGGTTCGGACACTCAGTGGAGGGGAAGGTGAACAAAGGGCCTACCTGTGCCCTCAGGAAGCTCATGTTCTAGCCGATTGGCAGACCTCGCCAAACACAATGAGCATCTCTCCCTCCCAGGTCCTCCCAGCCTTGAGAGTGCCAGAGGAGGGATCCTGGACCACACTGAAGGAAGGTCCCCAAGTCAAGGGAAGCAGACTCATTGCAGATCAGATGAGCATAATTAGAGGTATAATGGGAAAGTATCATCTAAAGTTAAAAGGAAGCCTGATATGTCTCCCCAAAAGTGAATAACCCTTTTTATGAAATGAATAATCACAACTCAATTTATCTGCTTTAAAAATCTAGATTTTTCAATATTTGCTGAAAGTGAGGTAACCCTCCAGAATCCCAGCCAACTGAAATATTTTTACCTGGTTTTTCACAAAGACTCAGGAAGAAGAACCAAATGGCAGGAGGACTGTCTTAGCTAATCTTATTCACCTAGTGAATCAACTCTTTTTCCCCTTCCCTGGGGTTGCCCTCCCCCCACATCCCAGAAAGGGTGCCAACCACAGTGTTTTCACTTGCACAATGTGATACCCCACCCCCATCATAATTGATTGGACCAGGCTTAGACCAATAGGGTCCTCTCTCTCTCTCTCTCTCTCTCTCTCTCTCTCTCTCTCTCTCTCTCTCTCTCTCTTTTCCAGGAATTTGGAATTGATGCAGAATTACAGCCAGAAGGCTGGAAAGGGTGTGAGAGAACTCAAGATGTTGGGAGCAGCTATAAGAATAGGCCATAAGAATGGGAAAACAGAACACTGGAGCAGATTCATATGCACAGAGTGGAGACTAGAACTACAGCAAGAGCCTCCTGCATCCTCATGTGATTTCCCTGCATCTCTTGAGTCCTTGAGTGCCATGAAACACCCTTGTATCCTTCAAAGAAATTCCCCGTTTTTCTTTCTTTCTTTCTCTCTCTTTCTCTCTCTCTGTCTCTTTCTTTCTTTCTTTCTCTCTTTCTTTCTTTCTTTCTTTCTTTCTTTCTTTCTTTCTTTCTTTCTTTCTTCATTCCTTTCTTTCTATCCACCAGGTGTTTGTGTACCATTTGGGGAGTCTGAGCAAAAGAGTGACAAACTCAAAGCTCTCTTTTAATGTGAAATATAAATAAGAGGGGATTAGCACAATTAAATCATTATAATTTTAGAGTGAACTTCATAACAAGTTAAGCTACCAGTGAAATGGATGCCTTACAAAGCAAGAAATTCTCCATGATTCAAACAAAGGCTGAATTTCAATTCCATGTAAAGAAAGTCTTGGGTTGAAGAGAAGGTAAGATGCTTGGGACATGCTTCTATTGTATTAAAAGAGGGGGAAATCCCAAAAATTAGTCAACAGAAAGAGAAAGAAAGAAATCATAAAGGTACAAAATGTATTATTCAAATGAGCCTGTTTCTTAAAGAGAAAAAAAAATAAGGGAATGTAAAAAATAAGTTAGAAAATGTGGAGGACTAACATTAGAAGTGTAAAACTTCACCATAAAATATATTAATATGTTTTAGTTCCAATTGTGATGAGCTAGACTTTTCATTTCTGGAGTCCCAGGAGACCCCCTTTCATCCTTAAAATAAATTTATTTTTCCTTAAAGTAAATCAGATTGTTGTCTGTTCCTTGCAATCAAAAGCATCTTAAGATACCTGTAATTCCCACGAGTCCCTACCATAAATGCTGCTGTTCCAATCAGGCTAACTTCTTTTATTCTCCCACAATCAGGCCTTGCTCATTTCTACATTTGTGCATTTGTTCGGGTTGATTCACTCACCAGTAATGCCCTCCCTTTTCTCATGCTCTAGCTCACTCCTAACTCAAGTGCCTCCACCACCATGAAAACCACTCTAGCCCTCACTGATGGTCTCTCTCTTGAGTTCCTTCTTCTAGTCTATGCCACAAAATTTAGCAATTATTTTCATTTTGTAATGTTATGCTGCTATGCTAATCTGGTCTCCCCAAAGAGGCTATGAGCATCTTGAAGGCAGCAACATAGCTTCGGAGCCTTAATTGTATCTCTTTTGGTTCCAGCACCTAGAACACCTTTCTCCACTTGGGCTTCTGACTATCTGGCCAGGCTGGTTAGAAGGAACCAGAGAATGGGAGAGCCTTACTTTAGACAGAGCTGTAGTGTCTCTGGTCTTGTCTTCCCCACAACGCTAGGGAGTTTCTTCTTCACCATCTTCCACGGGGCTTCTGACCTCACTTTCAGCAGGATGGCAGTAAAAACATTGCCCTGGGCTATGGAAAAGGTGATGTGATTTACATGCGAACCAAATCTATTGCTGCCAGAAAAAGTAGAATCCACTAGCAGAGATATGGGGTGATGTGTATAAACCCAAACTTTGGGTAAACTAAGCATCATTTCAACTTAATTTTGGAAATCTAAATATATGGAATGCATTAGCTGATTTTATTTTTGGCAGCAGACTTAACCATTCTAATCATGTTTTGCTCCAGCGAATTTTAAAATTAGTTTGCATTTCCTAAGCACACATCAGCTGGGTGAGAGATGAGGGAGGGAGAAGGGGGTGGGGGTGGGGGGTGATAGGAGAAAGCTAGGTTGGGATTAAAATTTTCCTGGCAGATGCTTCATTAAGTGAATAATCCACATGCAGATACATGAAAACTGACAAAACTGAGTCCTTGGCCTAGGAGAACCTGGTTATTTTAGTACAAACAGGTACCTACCCACCTGCCCAAGGTAATTACAAAAAGGTGCCAAGTTGCAGGAGGAAGCAAGGAAAAGTCTAGTTATTTACTGCCTGCATACTTCCTGGGAAAAGAAGAAAGGTGCAAAAACAAAATTTCTGTGTGATGGTAAAATTTCTCTACTTATTTGTAGAGTTGACTTATCTATTGTTCTCTGCTAACATGATAGTGATATTAAATGACTATAAAACCCATGTATTTTTAAGGGTTCAGTGTGCTTTGCAAGCATGATTTCTTTACTCTCCATCAGATCTGGGAGGTGGGGATGGACCAGGGTCTTTACTGCTTAAGTAGTTGACATGCATTAAAAGCCTTTTCCAAAGCCCGCCCTCACCCTCAAGGATACAGCAGTAGTGATTACCATTTGTGCTGCTATGGGCTAAAAAGTTATGTATCTTATGTGACATCTTCACCACAACCCTGCAGGTTTGGTTGAATAACCGTCTTCATTTTACAGGCAAGAAAACTGAGTCACAAAGAGGTTAAGTAACTTGGCTATGGTCACACAGCCAGAAAGTAGTTGAATTGAGACAACAAACCAATGTTCTATCTCCATAGCCTGCTCCTTTGACAGTGCTACCTCTCAGGAAAGACTATGCTTTGGGCTGGAGCATGGAATAGTTAGAGTTCACTCTCCAATCTCCGTCTAGGCAGGGTGGAGGTCAAAGAACTCCAAAGGTGGCACACTCACTAACCAGTGCTGCTGGGGGCTTCTGTGCTAGTCTTAGCCAAACTGCTCTATGTCACCAAAAACCTGTCCTTGATAGGAAGGCATACCTTGATGGGAGTATAGCTCTCTGGGATCTAGTAAAGGACTAATAGAGACATACATGGGGCTACTCCCACCTTGAGACTGAAAGCAGCCACTGGCATTACTCAGTGGCCAGTTTGGAGGGAAAAAAGAAACCATGCCAGCTAATTCATTCTGACTTTCATCTCCATCAGACTCTTCCCCTACAGACAGGCATCAGGAATCTGTGGATCACCTGTAGGTAGAAGTTGTTGTAGGGCTGAGAACAGATAGTCAGAGCCCAGTTACAGTAAGGACAGAAGAGCCAATAAAGAAATTCTGTATGATTAAAGCAACATTAAACAAAGGACTGTTTAAAAGAAAAAAAGTTTAGTAGGTGTATCATTTAGGGTTCTCCTGTGAAACAGAGCCAACTGGATGGGGGGGGGAGAGAAATATACATAAAATAAAGAGGTATGTTTTAAGGTTCACACAATTGTGAAGGCTTCAAGTGTAAATCTTAGGGCAGGCCAGCAGGCTGCAGACAGGCAGGAGTTGATGCTGCCTTCTTGAAGCAGAACATCCTCCCAGAAAACCTTATATTTTGCTCTTCAGGCCTTCAATTGATTGGATAAGGCCCACCCACATTATCAAAAGTGGACCTTGACGTAGGTCCACTGATTGTATATGTTAACCACATCTTAAAAATACCTCCACAGCATCACCTAGATTAGTATTTGATTAAACCATAGAGTGCTATACCCTGGCCCAGTTAATACATAAAACTAAACATCATGATAGGATTATACTAACACAACTATTTTCACTCTTTTGTGTTCTCTTCCAATAATTATATATATTTTACATAGTTGTAAAAAACTATATTACAGAAATTTACTACTTTTATTATACATGTTGATTATAGAAAATTTGTATACATAAAAATTTGATATTATAATTTCTTATGTAATTTGTAAACTCTTTTTCATGTTTATAAGGATTTCTCCTCCATAGGATTATGGGCACCATAATAACAGGGGACTGTGTCTCATTCGTCTTTTTATGCCTATCATTAATTATGGTGCCTGGAACATACTAGGTGCTCAATATATATTGGTTGAAAGGTTAGGTTTTCTGTCATAGTAACAATATTTATTATTTGTAATAGCTCCATCATAGTCAAAATAAAAATACTAAAATTCTTAGCTCATCACCTACCATTAAACATTTAGATTGTTTACAAGTGTTTTTTATTATTATTATTCCTATAATAAGTTTTACTGCCAAGAACTCCTTTGTACACATACATCTTCTTTCATTTGAATTAGTGTGATCAATTTACAGGAAAGTATGGGTCAAATTGATTATTTAAAAGATCCATTGAAACAAGAACAATAGCCTCATAACAATAACTAGTAAGTGTGAAGTTCATTACAAAATTGTCCTGAAAAAAATGAACTTTGTTAAAGGTAACAGTTTTTTGCATGTTAGTTCCACATCCACCCTTTATGATAATGGGGCTGGAAGTCTGCAAACTACATTTCCCGGGTTCCATTAGCAGTGGGCTTTCTGTTAGCTTTTGCTAGACTGGCAAGAAAATCAAGATATGAGAGGAAGGGAAATGTCTCTCTGTCTCTCTCTCCCTCAATCCCTGTACACCCACTCTCTTTCATTTCTCTCATAGTGTTTCTTCCATTATTCTAGTTTCTGAACCTGTGATCTACTTTTTATCATGTTAAGTTCTGGAAACCTCATCACCACCCTGTTTACTCCATCCTAGATAATCTCTGAATTAACTTCATCTAATCTCTGAATTACCTTAATGCCTCCTGTTTGGCTCTTTGACTTTCTAAAATCTTTGTAATCTATACCCTGCATTAAATATCTTCAGTTTGAAATGCTTAGGTTGGTTTATGTTTTCCTCACTAGACCCAGATTGACACAAAAAGAATTCTTTATAAGGAACTGCTCACCTGATTTTGCCCACTTTAGTCTTCAAAATCTTGACGTTAACAGTCAATCTGTGTACACTCTTCCAAAATATCTCTCTATAACTACATATGAATCATGTTCTTTATTTTCTGTACTGTACGATGTTTCAATATCTTAAAAAGCTTGCTGGCCAGGGAGAGGCAACCCCTCAGGACTGGCCTTTTCTTAGAGATCGCAAAGGACTCACCAGGAGCATGTTTCTCAGATACAAACCAAACAACTGAGATTGCAACTTGGGCTGAAAAAAAGGGATTCTATGGAAAGCAACCTCAGTAAATATTAACATAAGAATATCCAAACCTGGGCCAGTCGAGCAGCTCAGTTGGTTAAGAGCTCGCTCAGGAGTTTGAGCTCTGAGCAACAGCGGTTCAATTCCCGGCCGAGCTGAGCAGCCGCTGAGCTGCCAACAGGTGGCAGGATGGCTCAGCTTAAAAAAAAAAAAAAAGAATGTCCAAACCTGTAGAGAATTTTTATCAAAATTTATTTGAGCCAAACAGAGGATCTACCTGTAAGCAAGATCTCAACAAATTGAGAAAAATGCTTGCAGTTTCTTTTATGCATTTGAGATTAAGGAGGGACTATAAGGAAGATTACAGGAAGGTGAGAGAAAGCAAGACAGGGTGGATTACAGGATTCATTATGTGCTCTCTTGAAGGTGGTCACACTTTAAGAGGAGGGTCTGAAAAGGGGTATTTCAAAGGCATGTTAACCCAGATACACAGAAACAATGGACAAGGCTTGTTTGAGGCAAAGATCAGCCTTTTAGTAAGAAAGTTCTATGCCAGGGGCATGACCACCCACCATGACCTGACCAGTTAGGACTCTATCAGATCACCCTGTGAGGTTACTTTCCATAGAACCCCTTTTTTCATCCACACAACCAGTCCTTTTATCACTGTCATTCCAAGGACTTCCTTCCTTCCAAGCCTCATTCTCATTTCCTCTATATATGTATATAGAAAAGCTTATCTATAGCAAGACTTTAAAATGTTATTTTAGTGTCTTTATGAGGAAGATGTTAAAAGGTTGTTATAATGACTGAACTCACACTTTGTGGTAAAAACCAAACACTACACAGAGCACCAAAAGTATTGATATGCAACTGACTTATAAAGGTTATAGGATTATCAGATTTCAGTACCTCTTCTTTCCCTGAAGGTCACCCTTAACCATCTAAGGGAGTGGTTATAGTGAGGCAAAATTCTCCTCTGCTCCTACCTCATATTTCAGGCTAGAATGTCAAGCCTCTTCTTTGAAGACCACTGTTATAAATCTCAGACTTGACCCACTCACCGTGAACAGGGCAGTCTTTAAAGTTAAAAGAATTACCATTCTCCTTATTTTTCTTTCTTTTCTATGCAATCTTTAAGTACAAAAGAGTTATCATTCTCTTTATTTTTCTTTCTTTTCTCAAGAGATGAAGAACGGGTTCGTTGTAAGAACACAAGCAGAACCTTAACAGGAAGCTCACAGAAACTTGAGAAGCAGAACGTTAGCTCAGCACGGCGTCACAGGAACTGGAACAGAGAACTAAAAAGGCATCATGAACTAAGCATGTTCTCTCTTCCTCCCTCACTCCCTTTCTCCTTCCTCATGCTATATCTGCTTCTTTCTGAGATGGCTTTCCTTTCCTCTCTCCACTTCCTGGGCTCTGTTTAACTTCAGTGTGCACATGACTTATGGTGGCTATCCAGCCTCAATATGGCATAATTTCCATCTGCCATCCCCAGTTGCCCAGTCTCTTGGTGTTATTGTCACTTGATTTCTGTGGGTGGTTTTACTTCCCCCTGTGCTTAGCAAAATGTTCACTGTAAGTTGTGTGATAATAAAATTCTCCTTCCCAAACCTAAAGCCTGCATTTTCTCTCTGAGCAAAAGTATTCTGAATACTGGGTAATGAGAGGAAGGCTGTAAAGCCCTTTTAGCCAGAAGAGGTTTTTTTCCCCTACCTTCCTGACTAAAGTTTCCTTCAAGTCCAAACTTAAAAATGGCTCCTTTGGCATAATCAGCTCCCCTCCACCCCTTCCCCACCTTCAACTTCTCTTAAGGCTCTCACTCTCTCTCCCCCAGGCCCACCAATGCTGGCCTTCCTTCACTCTCTTCTGTTTGCACATCTACATGGGCTGCATCCTCTATCTGGAACTCTTACCCTCTCTTTTTGCCTGTTTGGTTCCCACTTGTCCTTGAAATCTCAACTCAGTTGTTGCCTCTTTAAGGAAGCCCCCTCTGATTTCCCTAATTATGTAAAACTCCACCCCCACCCCCCCCATCACAGGCTCTGGTAGTATCATGTTCAGTTTCACATTTATTGGAATGGTTATTTTACAAATGCCTTTATCCCTCATTAGTGAGTATATGAGTTCACAGACCATGTCTGCTGCTGGTCATCATTCTATCCCAGCATCCAGGACCGGATGGTGTCCCAATAAATATTTAGCTGTATCCATTCTGCTCTTGAGCAATCACATTGTTCACTTCCAAGCTCTCTAATTGGTATTTTGTAAAACCGTTTGTCCTTGTTTCACAATTTCCTGTTCTTGTTTCAGAGATATAACGTCCTCTCATTTCTTTAAGGATATTAAATATAGTTGTTTTAAAGGCCTATACAGATGGCTGAATTATTTATGTTTCCTCCTATGTAAGAACTTGTTTTATTATCTCTCTCTCTCTCTCTCTCTCTCTCTCATTTTGATGGCTTTCCACAAAATATTTGATGATTTTTCATTGAGTGTTGGTCTTCCACGGCAGAGAGGCTCACATGTACACAGAGTCTCCTCTGCCATTGTGAGGAAGGTTCACCATTTAATCACTTCATGCTTAAAATCTTGTTAATGTTTTCTCCTCACATATTTTACCTCTGTGAAAAGAGCACTAGGTGGTAGACAAAACATGTATTATTATTATTCACCTTTTACAACTAAATAAACTAAAATTCTGAGAAACTGTCTTTTCCAGAATCCAGTAGTTCATAAACTATCAGAGCCAAACTCATTTATTGAGTATCTACATGTTTTAGGCACTGTGCTAGGCATTGTTCACGGGTTATACATGCGACCCCACTTGTGCAGTGAGGGGGAAGAACTAGATAACCCCCAAGATCCCTCCAGCTTGGGCAACAATCCTGGCTTGCAGATGAGGAACTTGAGATTGAGAAGTGAAATATCCTGTTCAAGGTCATCAGGCAACTAAATGCCGAAACAGGAATTGGAATCCAGGCCTGTCGATTGCAAAGCCCGAATTCTTTCTTCTGTGTCCCCGCCATCTCTCCAAATGCAATGGAAAGTCCGCACAGTGCTCTACTAAGCTGATGTGGGCCTACTTCCCAGGAACCCACAGGAGTTGAAAACAACAAAGGCAGAGCAAGGAGAGGCTGCAGAGGCCCAGCTGGAACTCCAAGGAGGATTTTGTAAAGCTCCTCATGAGAAGGTGCCTTAAGCCCAGAAATGCTTCCTGAACTTAGAAACACAGAAGACATTTACCTTCCTCTTCTAGCAAAATATTTTCTTCTTTGTGAAAAAATGTCATCAACTCAGGCCAACTCCAGTTAGCCTATTCTGTCTTTGTCTTTCCTACTTAAGGCAAGGTCCTGTTGAGGGTCCTGTGAGCTTTCTCACCAGGAGAAATCACCTTCCTTCCTTCCTTCCTTCCTTCCTTCTTTCCTTCCTCCCAGCCCCCTTCCCTTTCTCCCCACAGGAAGTCTCCTGATTTCATTTCCATAGGAAACCTGAGGAGGGCAAGAGGGAAATATCTTCACTTATTCTGTTCTCCCCAACCCCAAGAAAGTGATTTTTCTCCTCAGCCCCAGGGCTTCTCTCCTGCTTTTCCTTTCCCCAGCCTTCACGGAAGAGGCTGCGGGTGAAGGCTTTTCCATTTAATTTCATTTTTCATCATTTTTACCCCTTTTGGATGGTTCACATCTGAGGGTCTCGGTGGATTAACTGGCCAATCAGATTTCATTATGAGCCCAAGTAGTTCTTATCATTAAACCTGTAATTTATTTCTTCTGTGTTTCATAAAATGTGAAATATTACCATTCTCCAGGAGCTTGAAGAGAGCAGAGATGCTCCATTAAGCCCAACACTGCTCCTCCATAAGAGGCCGTAATTATATGCGGATTTTTTTTTCTAACAGCTAAGTTTCTACTTGCAGATGCTAACAAAAGAAATAAGCTTTTAATCCAAACATAATTAATATGAATTACCTCCCCAGTACACCCTGGCTTTGCACCATTAAACTTAATTTTTGTTTTGCATGATAATTGTGTTATCATTACCGTTTATAGGAGAACTCAGGGACCCTTACTTTGTTTTCAGTCAAGACCAAAGGGACTGGAAATGACTTCCCTTCCTTCTGCAGCCAGAAATCCATTGGCCAGCCTCCCTGACTTGTCCCTCCCAGCCCCTGTGGCCATGGGCAATATTGTCTGCTGGAGACCTCTCTCCAACAGAAAAAAGGAAACAGATTCCTACCTATTCAGTGGAGGATTTGCCACCCAGGAGATAGGATAGGCTGGGGCTGCTGCCTAATCATTAGCGTCATTGTCATCGTCATCATCATCATCGCCTTTACCATCATTATTATCATAATTGGTATTATTGTTCCTAACTGTACTGAGTAGCACGCAATTCCTTTGCAGCATGCTCCACCAGCTACCCTGCTATTGGTTATTGCTCTCAACTATCTGGAAATCCTGGACTCTGAATTATAAGCAAAGCCCCAGGAAATCTTAGATTGAGCACCAAAGCCCTAGGTTTTCCTGAAGTTTCCATTCAGGATTCTCTTTGAGACCATTGTTCTCTCTCGCCTCAGTGTGCCTCAGTCTCCCTCTTTATCTCCTACTCCACTTTACAAGGAAGAGCCATAGTTTTGAAAGAAACTAATGCCTTTGGAGCTAGGAATAAGAACTACATGTATGAATTTGCATCCCTCCATTAATCAAAGAGCTATTAAATATCTACTATGGACTAGTACTATGAGAAATTATATATACAGAGGTGCCAAAAATCTGTATACACATTTTCAGAAAATGTGTATACATATTTTTGGCACCATGTGTGTGTGTGTGTGATATATATATATATATATATATATATATATATATATATATATCAAAGAATTTAGAGTCTAGGTGAGGGAGGAATATAGATGCCCAAATGTTGTTTTGAAAAGAAAGAGGAATTAAATAACAACACAAAACAACAACACCAAAGATAGCAAATGGAGCCGCTGCTGGCATGAACGTTAGTGGAAATAGAGATTACAACAGTGTTCAGGGAGACTTCGTGTAGGAACAAGAGCTTGGGCTGGACAGGGTTGGTGGCGGTGACGCCATGCAGCAGAAGCAGGTGGAGAAGGGCCAGCACAGGCCTGGAGGAAGGAACACAAAAAGCAGGGCCTAGGACAGTAAGGGAATCATACCGGCTATGGCAAAATGACCCCGTAGAGGAGCAGAAGAGAGGCCAGGAAGGTCATTTGGAGTCAGAATATGGACAGTCCCGAACACCAGACCAGGAAATAGGACGACATGGAATAATTTTTAAATGGAAAGGGTGGTGGGGTTTAATGGAAGTGGCATCTTCAGGTGGTCAGTGTGAGGGCATTTGCACGAGGGTTCGTTGAGGGAGAGACTGAGGCCAGGAGGCCAGGGAACCATGGCAACAGTAAGCAGCCATCAAGGGTTCAACTTGGATGGACATGGGGAACTGTGAGGGAGAAATATTTAAAAGAGAACCTATGGCATATGGTAAGAGAAAGGAGAGACAGAATAACAGATAGAATACATAGTAATTCACATTATTTAATAGAAATGGTCACTCTTGGACTATTACAGAGCACTCAAAACATAGCACATGATGCCTAACACAAGAACAAGCACTTGTCACTCTTGGCTTTTGTTAACCATTATTAGTATTAGTATTTTGTCCTATTTTATCCTCCCAGTGTCCTTGTGGAATCGTCCAGGGTAATTCTGTTACATATAATACATAGCTGTGCAAGGAAAGTCACTGAGAGAGTAAAGAATTACCAAAATGTAGTAATTTTTTTTTTAGTGGCCAGAACAACAACCATTTGTCTTAAGATTCTTTCCTCAACAATATTATTTGTTTTAATCACAATGACAATAATAAGCATTGTCCAGGCCAGGACCCCCAATCAGTGACAAAGCAGAAGCCATACCACTAAATGGTAGCCCTTCATTCTCAATGTGCTTTCTTTTCTCTGGAACGGTGACATGAGGAGTTGAAATACTTATTGTTCTTCAAGCACCTGGGTCACAAGGAGCTGAAGGATATTGTTAAAGCCCCTTTACCATACTATTGGCCCATTTTTCTTGTCAATCTAGCCAGCAACAATTTGGATAATGTATTGCTTGTGGAGAAGTTTTGCTCAAGGGAAGACCCTTCTAATGAAAGCCAGACTCAACAGTGGCCCAGGAGGTGTGAATACAGAACAAATTTAAATTAATACGAAGGTTGGTTTGACAAACTGGGTATTTGGTCCAAAACAGACCTAAGGAACTTCATAGTAATCGGTGTAAAGTTTAAAACCTATGGAAAGGGGGAAAAGGAGCAATAATACCATCAAATACATGGGTAAGAATAAAACAATGGAAAAAGTGGAAAAGAATAAAATCTAACAGGAAGAGACCAGCAAATGAAGAGTGAAAAGCAAGGTGAATGTGAATTGGCAGAAAACATCTAATGCATCGCTATGTGGTGGGAGTAGGCCTGCTGTGTGCTATGCATCTGTTGAGAACAGGAAGCAAGATGGCAGAATGAGAAGATATGAGTAAAAAAAACATAGCAAGCAACTGTCCCATGAGAAATGGAGTTGGCTCCAAGTAGGCACTGCATCCCATTTGGAGTTGACCAGCTAAAGGGAAATGCGAATAGAGAAGTAATATAAAAGGTTAGAGAGCAGGGCCTATGAAAAGACTTCATGCCCCAGGATTATTTAGCCCAGAGTGGAAAAGTCTAGTAGGAAAGAGATTAGTGGGACTGAACTGATTTAACAATAGCCTTCAAGCCAATGAGCAGCTCATTCTCTCAGAGAATGGTGACAAACAGGTCCTCTTATGTCCTCTGAGGAAAAAAAGCAAGGAACGGGTTTTGACTGAACCACAGCAAGGACACACCAACCCCAAACGTGTCTCCTTGGAATCTCTGGCTTTGAAACCTGTGTAGAATAGGTTTCTTTTCTCCTGTTTTCTTACCTGACCTTCCCCAGTCTCTTACATCCAGGGCAACAACATGAGATGGATTCTAGGTGGCAACTTGTGTTGGCCACACTCCACTGATAACTGATATCCAAAACACCCCAGAATACAGAGAATGGAAGTGACCTGGAGTGGTCATTCAGTCCATCCATCTGCCTCTAGGCATCTCAACCCTATGGTACAGGTCTCTAAACTTAGTCGATATGGCCATATGAGCTTCACAACCCATCTACAGAGTGACCTGGCCAAAAAATATCAGCACAGAAAGATATGCAATCATGGCTTAACACCTATTAAATAAAAATTTTAAAGTAAATAATAGTGGGATGGAAGATGTATTAGAAGGAGTCTACAAGATACCTCCCAGAGTCCCCTGGAAGAGCTACAGAAGCCAGGCTAGCTCTTTGGCCCTGGGGTACCAGAACTGGAGACTCATAAGCCTTCTTCCTCTTGTCTGGGCTTTCCCTTCCTTCTCCACATGGGTGAGGATACAGCCAGAGGAAGTGAAGGGCGTATGTGGTTCCAGCTTACCAACCCAAGAGGAAAGGGCCCCATCATTCTCATAGGCAGCAATGGTTTTGTGTCAAAGTTAAATCCACAACTGTTAAGTTCTGTCTGTTGATACAGTGTTAGCACTGGTTGCTCAGCAGGAGGCAACACTGCTTATCGATGAAGAATTGGGTCCCTGGAGACAGAGGGCTTGGAACCATGGGCAAGTCACCTAACCTCTCTGTGACTCAGTTTACTCATCTGTAAAATAGGGATAATTGTAGTACCCACCTTGTGGAGTTGCTGTGAGGATTAAAAAAGGTAATATGTGTAAAGTGCTCTGACTTGGCCTGGCACATCTTTAACTATTAGGTAGGTGTTTGCTAGTTTTGTAAAGATTGCTTCTTTCTAATAGGGATGGACCAGGTTGATCCTAAATCCACATTCACGCTCTGAAATTATCATCATGCTATAATAATTACCAGCCATTAGGCTCTTTACTTATCAGATATCCACTGGATTATACGGTTGTTTTATCCACGAGAATTCTAAATCTTACATGCTGTAAGCTGCAGAAAGACACAACTTTGCTTAGAAAGAGGACTTTACAAAGTTATTTAATAAAATAACATATGCATGTTAAAGAATTTCTGGCAAATACACACAAAGAAGAAAGGTTTACAAAATAATATTTCAGTCATTACTATCCATGGTCCCTACTTGGATTTTGTCATGTTTTTTGCAGTCTTTTCTTTGTATTCTGACGGACATTTTAATGTAATTATAACCAGTGTGTCACCACTTCTGAAAGCTCTGTTCTGCAGAACATTACTGCATGAGGATGGTAATAGATGTTGGTTGGATAAAGCGCTCTGGGGTGAAATAAGTTCAAGAAGCAATAGGTTAAACCACAGAACTTTCGGAACCTTCAGTGTTGATGTGCATTGTGAAGTCCTGCTAGGGACATATGATACCAAGTATTTCCCAAATATATTTGACATGGAGTAGTATTCCAAAAACCCCACTTTGGAAAAAATGCTACTCTACAATTTTGTTTTCTGCTTCTCATAATAAGCATTTCCATATTTTTCACAAACTTTCTTCATATCTTTTTAAATCACTGCATAATAATCTACTAAAAAGATATGCCATAGATTACCTAACCATTCTGCCACAGTTACACATTTAGATTTATTTCAACTTTTTGCAAATATAAATAAAGCTGCAACTAACATCTTTTTGCAGCATACTTTAAAAAAAAATGAAAATGTGTTTAGGATTAATTTCTGAGGACAGATTCCCAGAAGAAGAATTACTGGGTCAAAGGGTATTAACGTTTTAAGTTCATGGTACATGGTGCCAATTAGTATTTCAACAGGTCTGTATCCATTTTCACTACCCAGCAGAGTGTGACAGTCCCCACACGCCACACCCAGAGCAAGGAGTCTGGCCAAAAAGCTAAAAGTGGGGCTGCTGATGGTTACTTTCATCAGCCTTCATTAGCACTGCATCTGGTGACAGCCTTTGCAACTGTCAGGCCTGGTGTCAGCCCCCTCTACTCTCTCTGCCTTCTCTTATCCCAGCTCCTCAAACACAGACTCTTAAGTGGTTCCAGTTTGTGCCTTTTTCTAAGCCAATTGCAGAGTAAAGCCCACACCAATACCCAACACTCCTAACACTCTGGCATATGAAAAGAGGCCCTGCAGCCAGTAGGGCACTGAAAAATGTTTAACAACCAGCTCTCTAGGGGGGAAAGCCCTGATTTGCAGCTTTTGCCACTTTCTGCAGTGTAAATAATCTCACCATGGCTGATTTCAAGGTAACAACTTACCAACAAAACGTCACTGAGCTTGGAGTTGGGAAGGGATGTTCACCACAGGCTCCTATGAGCCAGCGGAACCTGGCTCCAGACAACGCTGCCCAGCCACAGTTGCTGGCCCACCGAATTACTCCCTTTTCTTCCCCCTACATGACTCCCCACCCGCATCTGGATTCTTCTTCACTTTCAACCACATTGAGGATCCAGGATACCAGGCTGATGGGCCCCCGGTGCTCACACATCCCCTGAGCTGCAGTACTGTCTACACTCCTCCTACACTGGGGCTTCAGCTTGACTCACTGCAGAGGTCCATAAGTCAACTGAGTATTCTAGCCTGTGCCAACAACTCAAGCTAACCCCACTGTGCAGCTGTTCGCTCCCACCCCATCCTCTGTGCTCTGGCCACAAAGCCTTGGCTTATCTGGCCCTCGTGTCCCTCTCCCCTGCCAGCTCTTTACCTCCCACTTCACTTTGACATTAACTAAGCTCCTGACCTCCTTCATTGGCCCCAGTTTCCCACGCAGCATTGGCTCCATGGATCTGATCACACATTAAGTGTCCACGTTCATGAACCAAATTGAATGAGACTACTTTTCAGTCATTTTAGCCAGAGAGAAACTTCCTTTGCCAAAGCTCTCTCTACCCCACCCTCCCCCCATGAACATGTGCACACCCATTGAGGATTGAACAGCCCCTCAAGCCCATGAGAAGGCCCTGGCACCCTGGCAGCCCTTTACCCCCAGGACCAGACACTGTCCAGGGTATCCTCAACTAAGTACAATCAGAGATTCTAACTTCCAGGCTGAGGTCATTAGACCTCCAAACTGAACTCTTAGGTGGAACGTCTTGCTGTGTCCTACTAGATGGCTGTATATTCCAAAATTACAACGGGAGCTCACTTATCCTGTTAAGAAACCCCAGCTGCCACCCAAGCCATGCCGTGAGGAACAAGAGGAGTCTGCCATTCCTAATGTTAGGAGCCTCAACAAGAAAACACTTTTTCCACTACAACACGCGTGTCCTCCTTGGTAAGGCTCCCCTCTGGCCCTGCTGCTCACTTTCCCCCCCTTAGTACACATAGACAACCTTACAGTTCTCATGTGTCAGCCTCAGCTAGGATGAATAAGCTGGAATTGCAGACGAGAAGGGCAAAATTGAAAAACATAAGGGGAGAAGGAGAAAAATGATATGGCAAAATGGAAAGAAACAGTGGAAGGTACCGGGAATGACAGAATGTGTTATGTTTTCTAACATCCCATTAGGATACCTGGACTCCAAAAAACATAAATAATGGCTTCTACTAAAAAAAAAAATTGCTTTTAAGATTCCTACCAAGATCCACATTCCAGCTATGTTCATTGTTACCCCCTCCAAACATATGTGTAAGATAGCTAATAGGAATATTCCCGATTTGAAGAAGGGAGGGTGCTTAACAGTGTTATAAGGAAGCATATGGATGCCCATATTTTTTACCAAAAGCGATCTATTCTAAGCTTGGACTCAATCTGGAAGTTACTCTTCCCTGAAAATGAGTCAAACTCAAACCCCTTTACCCTATCACAGGGTAGGGTACTCTGATGAATATGGGAGCAGTAGGCAAGGAGTAGGCAGTGAGAAGTAGAAAGCTAGGATCATTCAAATAGAAATCCCATATAAAGTAAAGCTAGCAGTTGGCATTGGGCTGATCATATTTGAGGAAGCACCCTTCCTAAGGAGTATCACTGGTAAAGATTCTTAAGTAAGCCTGGAGGAATTGCATAAACAGAGACAGATGACTTTCTGTGGTTAGAAATGAGGACCTTAATACCAGAAACACAATATCCCAACCCAAACCACTGTGGGAACAAGTACAGCACAAAGCACAGAAGGAGAAAAAAAAATAATAGCGTAACCTAGAAGAAGAAAAACAGAGAGTAAATCATAATAAAACTATCCTCCCCTCTCCACCCCCAGCCACACATGGTTTAGTTAATTCCTTAATGAGGATGGATTGTAATTAATATCAGAACTACACAGTATAATTATTGCATATAATTATGCTGAGTTCACTGTAGAGTAAATCATATATAGTTTGCATTCTATAGTGTGAGTTTTCAATTAATCTTTTTTGGGGGGGTGGGGAGGGCACCTCATAAGGTCCTTTGATAAAGGACCTCTCCAGGACTATACATATATCAAGTGGGCCTTTGGATATTACACTTAAGACTATGATGCTGAAGACTCAGCGGCTGCATCCTTTACAGACTTCTGCCTTAGGCTTATTCCTACCCTGTAGCCCAGCCCAGAAGAGCAGCTACGGGCTGAGCCAGAACCTACCTCAGAATTAAGGTCACCTCTTGGTCCTCTGGTTTCTGGGGACTTGTGTGGCCTCTGTGGGCTGTTTCTGTGAGTCCCTGTCCCCTCACCTCCAGAGGCTACATGTTCTTAACCTGTGTCTCTCTCACCCCACTTTCTCCACCACATCCACTAGGACCTGAAAGGAAGGGAGCTGCGTGGCTCTCGAAGTGCAATCCATGGACAATTGAAGGTCAGAAAGTTCAATAGCAGATGGATTACAGGCCTCCAGCTGCTCCAAAATGCAAATTACTTACAGTTCATGGAACTTGGACCTCTAGATGACACAGTGTTGTGTATATATGAGAGAGAGAGAGAGAGAGAGAGAGAGAGAGAGAGAGAGAGAGAGAGAGAGAGATGGGCAGGTGGTCCACAGGGGAATCTGAGAGGAGTTGGGTTAGGGCAGGGCTAACCCAATCACAGGAGCCATTCTCCCTTGCCCGCATCTTTTCACTCCGGGCTGATGTTTCTTACACAGGGCCTTTCCGCTCTCTCG
Organism: Hipposideros armiger; assembly: GCF_001890085.2. Taxonomy (NCBI): domain Eukaryota; kingdom Metazoa; phylum Chordata; class Mammalia; order Chiroptera; family Hipposideridae; genus Hipposideros; species Hipposideros armiger. The sequence goes on from NW_017731734.1 coordinate 1,175,525, forward strand.
GGAGAGCTGCTCATTCCTCCAGGCACTGTTTGCATTCCCGGCACCACCCTTCACTCTTCTCACACCCTAGTCCCTTCCAGCGGTTCTCAACCTTCCTAATGCCGCGACCCCTTAATACAGCTCCTCATGTTGTGGTGACCCCCAACCATCACATTATTTTCATTGCTACTCTATAACTGTAAGTTTGCTACAGTTATGAATCGTAATGTAAATATATTTTTGTTTTCCGATGGTCTTAGGCGACCCCTGTGAAAGGGCTGTTCGACCCCCAAAGGGGTCATGACCCACAGGTTGAGAACCGCTGCCCTAGATTGTCTGATAGAATCATTTACAGGAGCATAGGGCTTTATCTCAGGCAAGGAAACTTCTTCAAAACTAAATTAACTCATTAATTTAGGAGAGACCTCTAATTCTTCCGTGTTAACTCAATTTCCCTGAACCCTTTTCCTCTTTTTCTCTAAAATCCTTTTCCCTTCCCCATCCATCAGATTTTTCATCAATTGACCTTCTTGCCCCAAATTTCTCCCTCCCCTCCTGGGCTTCCTGCAGCATCAGGTCTGGGCAACTGAGGTTTGGAGCTCAAATTTCCAGGCCCAAGCCCTATGCTGCTCAACAATATCTAAAAAGCAAACCCCCAACCCTGGCCCCCTCCAGATTTATCACCCTCTAGAACAGTCTAAAGTTTAAACCTTTGACTTTCTTCAAGAACCACCCAGACAAGCAGCACCCCCCTCTCTGGAGGGAGTCAAGAAGGTTTGGGGACAAGCAGGTTGCACTACTCCCTGTCCCCCCACCCTTCTCTCACCCCTCCTAGCAGCCTTGAGCACCCCCACGAGAAACCTACCAGACCACCAGAAAGGGATTTCTGCCCCACCCCCCAGCCTCCTGTGCCCTCAACCAGTTTTCAAAGGCCATCTTAGACAGAGTAAGTGACACTAAAAACAGCAATTCTCCCCCCACCCTCCACCCCCGCCTGCCCACTGATAATAATGGGCCGAGACACTTTTATTATCATTATTAATTAGCACTTTCAAGCAATGGAATTAAATCAATATGGTGGACTGAAACTAATTTTAACAAGCCATTGAGATCAATCATTGGGACTTTTATCTACATAAATGCCACTAAACTCAGCTCGTTAGTGTAACATTAGCTGGAAAGAAAAAGAAGGGAGACTGGCGGGGTTTTAATTAGGAAGACATAAACCGAGCCACAATTTTTCTTCTTTGATTTGCTTTTAATCTCGTCTGCAAAGCTCTTCTCGTGCTGCCCAGGCTGATTTTCAGTCCCAGGCCACTTCAGCAGGAAGGAGAGAGGACGGAGTGAAGAGAGGTGAAGGACAAGCCACGAGGACTGCTCAGATGGTCCATTTCCTGCGCCCACCCAGAGATAGAGCCGGTTATCCTCCTGTAGCCCTTAAATCTGAACTCACAGACTCCCATGGTCAGAGTTGACCCCTGTTCCCTTTGTGTTCACATTTGTTTAGCATTTGTTCATTCCTGCATTATATGAAAATCTTTTATGTTCATTGATTCATTTAATGAACAGCAGATGAGCACTTGATAGTACCAGGCACCCTGCTCACTGTTCCAAGAGAACTAAAAATAATAATAATAATAATAATAGCAGTAATAATAATAATAATAGAACAAATGTGGCCCTACTCCCCTGAGGAGCCTGTACTCTGGCCTTTTGTACCTCCTAGATTGATGGTCCCTCCAGGACAAGGATTGTAATTTACTTATCTGTGTGCCCCTCTCCATCTAGCTCTATGCTGTGCACCTATAGGAGCCCTAGTAAACGTTTGAAGTAAATGGTTAAGAAGCCCACTTCACTACCCACGCATCACTGTTCTCTATGCCCAAGCTTCTAGTCCCTCACACTACACCTCCCCATTCCATGGGCACATAGCCCCTTTCTAAACTGCACCTTCGATCTCGCTCTCACTCACTCTAATGACACTTGCTTCCAGCCTTACTCCCTGACAGGCTTTGGTTTCTTATTTATCAAGACCCAGTTCTAGGGTCTCCATGGGAGTGGAACTAGTTATCTGATTGTCTGGGCTCCCCCAGCGTCTCATTCCTACCTCTGTGACCACCATCGCTCCACCTTACAGTGCTCTTCTATTATGTCCTGTCTGCTCCTCTGCTAAACTGTGAGCACCTTGCAGGCAGAGACTGGGCTTCAGCAGCCTTTCTGTCCCCCGTCGTCTCCTGCAATGCTTGGCACTGAGTTGGCACTCGATTCAGAATTGTAGGCAAGCATGGAATCATCCGTGTTTAACCACGATCAGGAGAAAAATCCCAGCTCGGCATTTGAAGTTCACCCACAGCCTCTCCCTTGGAATACTTTTTCAGTATTTCTTCCCACTAATTCCTATCACAAATCCTCTACTCTAGATGTGCTTTGTACATTCCATTGTCCATATTCTTGTTCATTCCACTTGCTTTCTTCCAGTGAATCTTGCCCTTCCAAATCCTGCTCACCCTTCAGGGCCCGTCTCAAGCTTCATCCTTTCCCTTATCCCATGCAGACTTTCCTGATCACAGGAACCTTCCCTGTTCTCAGCCAGTTTCTCCTCCCATGTGGCCCTTACCATCGACTACCTTCCACTACTACATATACGTTGCACCCTGACCTTCCTACTGGGCTTGGACTAGAAATCTCCCCATGTGGCACTGTCTAGGAAGCAAATCATTCCTCAGTGCAGCCAAACGTCTGGGTTCAAATCCTAGCTTGACTACTTCTGACATTCATGGCCTTGGATAAGTTACTTAACCTTGCTATATCTCAGTTTTTTCACCTGTAATATAGGAACCAAATAGCACCTACCTAGAGTTCCTATAAAAAATTAAATGTGATCATTCAAACAGAGCACTTAGCATTGTGCCTGGCACATAGTCAGTGATCAACATGTTTGTTATTATGGCCATCATTGCTGTAATTATTACTATTATCAATTTGTTGGGCTCCAATTTTATTCCCACCTAGCAATCTATTGATTATAATTTGGCTTCCCTACAAGAAAAGGTCCCACTGATCTGTTAACATGAGAATCCATCTGCTCATTTGATATGTTTCTCATTGCAAATTAATAAATCGACCTGTTAGATTTTATCAGTTATGATATGAGTTAGATTAGGGTAAATAATTCTCTAAGTCCAATTCACTCCTGTATATATTGGGTTATCGGAAAAGTCATGACGCATTTTTGCAACGAAAAACATAGAAAAAATACGTCATGACTTTTCCGACAACGCAACATTAGCAAGCAATCAAATTTCTGAGGCCGGGTTCCTAGATCTTGGCAACCATACCATGGTGTCACCAACTTAGGCACTGTGTGCAGCCAGCAAGGCTTCCCAGGCCCCATCGCACTTTAGGTTCATTGTTTGACCTCTTTAAGCAAGTTACTTAAAATCTCCATGCTTAAATTTCCTCATCTGTAACACAGGGGGAAATGTAGCATCAAATGGGTGACTGTGAGGACTGAATGAGATAACGAGTGGAAAGAACTAGACCATTGCCTTACATAATAACCGTTAGCTCTAAGAGCAATTAATAATTATTCTACCTCAACATACCTTTTTCATTCTTACAATTTGAACAATACCTTATATTTACAAAGCCTTTTTACATACATTATCTTAATTCTCATTGACAACTATTCCCTAACAGAGAAGGAAATTGAGAACAAAAAAGTCATTTCTTAAGGTCAAGCAGTTTGCAAATTACAAAGCTGGGACTCAAACTCAGGTCTTCTCCCAGCCTAGTGAACTTTCTTTATAAAATACCTGCGTATCTAATAAACATCAAATAAACAAAATGCCTACTGTTTTGTTGAATTACACTTTAAAACTATTTTGGAATTTTGGCAGCACTCTTGAGTCCCTTCTATGTCCTGCCACCTATGGGCCTCACTAGTCATACCAATAATACCAATCATACAATTGCAACTACTCAACTCTGCTGCTGTAGACAAATATAAATGAGTGGGCATGGCTGTATGCTAATAAAACCTTATTTATGAAATAGTTGGCAGGCTGGATTTGGCTCCTAGGCTTCAGTTTGCCTACCCCTGTTCTATATTGTTCTTGTATTAATCTTCCCTAACCACCATAGTTCTTGCCATTTTTGTAGTGTTTTCCAGGAGAAATATAATTAGGTCCAGAAATAAAACTTGAATTCCAGTCTTCTGTGGCAGACGTTGTTGATACTCAGCTGCATGTTTCCTTAGCTTAACTCTGAGTTTACCTGCAACATAAAGGGAGGGTTCCCTAGAGCACTGGTAGCTTCCCACCTGAACCCACAGCTCTCTGCTTCATCACCTGAGAGTTTTCTTTAGTGCCCTGGGAGCTTGCTTGGCTTGTGTGCAAAGAAGGATAAAAATACTGGGCATTTAACACCCCCAAGACCAACCCTCATCAGTGGGGGATGTGAATTGATGTATAAATATTACACTTTTCCATCCATTGGGAAGACCATCCTGAGGCACATTCTACATGGATCCACAGAGGGTCCCAGCAGGATTGAAAGCCAATTGCCCATAGCAGTAACACATTGATTAGTGTATCTTCACTGGCTTTTCTCCCATTGCTGTCAAATTTCCCCACTCCCTCAGCTGCTTCCCAGGATTCTTGTCCCAGGGTAACTAAATTAAAATGTCTTCCGACTTCTAGTCCAAGACTTTTTATTATTATTATTATTCTCTTCGTAGGAGTCTACAATAGCACTTTTACTTCTGACAACATGACAGACTAAGCATTCTAAAAATATTTTCTGATCTTAACACTTCTGTACTGGATAAATTACAGCAAACATACTTTCAAATGTATTTCTGTGTTTGCAAGACAGTGAGGGAGTCTCTAAGGGCAACATACATACACACACAAACCAAACAAAGAAGAGGTAAGTGATAGCCTGGGGCAAATGTCAAAACCTAGTTTGGGAGATTACTATGGCTTTGATGTGAATGGGAAACAGGGAACAGGCCTCGCCTCATGCAAGGTTGAGGAGCTAAACCTAAGGCCTCCACATAAAAGCTAAATCCTCAGTAAAAGGGCAAACAGAAGAAAAAATACAGCCTTCTAACAAAGGAAAACTCTCTCTTTGGTGGCTTTAAATATTTCTTATATATATAAAATAATCTTTCCTTAGAATTCATAGCCTAGATCTGTTCTCACTGGGGTCAGCAGTTTGAACTTATACTACCAACATGTAAAGGAAACCTCAAGCTGAGAAATTAAAGAGATCCTAATTTGGTAGTTCCCCCAGTTCCAAACAGAAGTAGATATAAACCTTCCTGGAAAATAAATTCTCAGCCCAGACTCCACAGATTAGGTTCAAGCAAATAAGAGCTCAAGTAAAAAAAATATCAAACACAAGGAGAAACAAGCTACCATAAGCTAGTGTTAGCAGAAATGACAAATGACAAATTTATGCCCCCCCCAACAACTTTGAATATTGGGTTATCAGAAAGTGAATATAATATAGAGAATTATGTATTTTAAAGAAAACAGGTTAAATTGGGGAAATTTACAAAGTGCAAGAAAGTATCATAAAATTACAAGGAGAAATTTTTAATTGAAATTTAAAATACAATCACTGAAACTAAAAACTCAGAAAAGTTTAACATCAGATTAGGTACCCCTGAAGAATAAATTAGTGAAATGAAAAAGAGTTGATAAATTATGCAGAACCTAGCATAGAAAGATAGGAGATGAAAACTATGAATGAAAGAGAGGTCAAAAAACATTAAGGATAGAATTAGAAAGTATAGCACATACTCATATGTAATTGAAGTTATAGAAACAGAAACAGAAGAGAGACAATACTCAAAAAGATAATGATTCACAATTTTCCAAAATTTGTGAAAGACATAAATCTATACATAAAGAAAACACAACTATAAAAAGCAGTATAAATAAAATGAAATGCATGGTTATACACTTTGCAGTGAAACTGCAGAACAGCTGACAATGAAAACATCTTTCTAAACATCCAGAAGAAAAGACTGATCACCAAAAATAAAATACAAAAAAGGAAATCCAAAATTTAACAAACAACAGACTTTTCACTTATGACAATGGAAGTCAGAGTATAATAGAATAATATCTTCAATGTGCTGGGGGAAAAGTAACTGACAACCATGGACAATGTACACAGAAAATTTGTATTTCAAGTTCCTTTCAGGTAAAAGAAGAAGGAGGAGGAGGAGGAGGAAAAGGTGGAGGAGGAGGAGGAGGGGAAGAAAGAAGAAGAAGAAGAAGAAGAAGAAGAAGGAGAAGGAGAAGGAGAAGGAGAAGGAGAAGAAGAAGAAGAAGAAGAAGAAGAAGAAGAAGAAGAAGAAGAAGAAAGAAAGAAAGAAAGAAGAAGAAGAAGAGGAAAAGAAAAGTTGTTTACTGCTGCAATACTCTCACTAAAAGACTTACTTTAAGAAGTAAAATAGGCAGAGACAAGAGAGGGTGAACCCCGTGAGGGGACACCTCAGTGGTGGGGAGGCTTCTCCGGTTAGGGAGAAACCCTCCAGCCCCACACTGAGCTCACCAGCCCAGAGTTACTTTGCCAGGAAGAGGAGTTCTATGATAGCAGGCAGTAGAAATTAGTGAGGACTCTCTTTGCTCAACTCGGTGAGGCTGAGGGCAGCTACAGAACAGAGGAGCTGGCACATAAACTTGCTTACCAGCGATCTATCTAATAAATCAAAGCAATCACAGAGTGACAGCCAGAATGAGGAAACAAAGAAACATGTCCCAAGTAAAAGATCAGAAGAAACCTCTAGAAATGGAACTAAATGAAACAGAGGTATCCAACCTTTCAGAGACAGAGTTTAGAACAACGATAAGAATGTTTAAGGAACTTAGTGAGGACATAAAGAAGGATAGAGAAATCATAAAAAACAACCAGTTAGAACTAAAGAATACAATAACTGAAATGAAGAACACACTCGAAGGAATCACCAGTAGATTAGATGAAGCAGAGGATCAGATCAGTGACTTAGAAGACAAAATAGCAGAAATCACCCAGTTGGAACAACAAAAGGAAAAAAAAAAGAATAAAAAGAATAAAAACAGTTTAAGAGCCCTGTGGGACAACATCAAGTGCAACAACATTTGCATCATAGGAATACCAGAAGGAGAAGAGAAGAAGCAAGGGATCCAGAATGTATTTGAAGAAATAATGACTGAGAACTTCCCTACCCTGGTGAAGGAAATCGACATACAATCCCAGGAATTGCAGAGAGTTCCAAACAAGTTGAACCCAAACAGGTCCACACCAAGACACATCATAGTAAAAATGGCAAAGGTTAAAGACAAAGACAGGATCCTAAAAGCAGCAAGAGAAAGACAGCAGGTTACATACAAAGGAACTCCTATAAGACTAACAGCTGAATTTCCTTCAGAAATTCTGCAGGCTGGAAGGGAGTGGCAGGAAATATTCAAAATGATGCAAAATAAAGGCCTACAACCAAAATTGCTCTACCCAGCATGGCTATCATTTAAAATTGAAGGAGAGATAAAGAGCTTCTCAGAAAAGAATAAGCTTAAGAAATTAACTACCATCAAGCCAGCATTGCAGAAAATGTTAAAAGAGTTTTTTATAAACAGAAGAAAGGGAAAACAAGCTAACCAAGGAAGACCAAAAATACAAATAACAAAATGGCAATAAATATGCACCTATCAATAATCACTTTAAATGTGAATGGGTTAAATGCTCCAATCAAAAGACACAGAGTGGCTGAGTGGATAAGAAAATAGGACCCATGCATATGCTGTTTACAAGAGACTCATCTCAGATCAAACTACATACACAGACTGAAAGTAAAGGGATGGAATAAGATATTTCACACAAATGGAAATGAGAAAAAAGCTGAAGTAGCAATACTTATTTCAGACAAAATAGACTTTAAAATGAAGACTAAAATAAGAGACAAAGAAGGGCACTGCATAATAATAAAGGGATTGCTTCAACAAGAGGACATAACCCTAGTAAACATCTAGGCACCCAACCTAGGAGCTCCTAAATATATAAAACAGATTTTGAGAGACATAAAGACAGAGATCAATAGTAATACTATCGTAGTAGGGGACTTCAACACCCCACTGTCACCAGTGGACAGATCCTCCAGACAGAATATCAACACGGAAACAGTGGCCTTAAATAACACTTTAGACCAACTGGATTTAATCGATATTTTTAGAGCATTTCACCCCAAAGCAACAGAATATACATGTTTCTCAAGTGCACATGGAACATGTTCCAAGATAGACCACATGTTAGGCCACAAAACAAGTGTGAATAAATTTAAGAAGATTGAAATCATACCAAGTGTCTTCTCTGACCACAAGGCTATGAAACTAGAAATCAATTATAAGAAGAAACCCAGAAAGCACACTAATACACGGAGGCTGAATAACATGCTACTAAATAGTGACTGGGTCAAAACTGAGATCAAGGAGGAAATCAAAAGATACCTTGAGACAAACAAAAATGAAAACACCATGACCCAAAATCTATGGGATGCAGCAAAAGCAGTCCTAAGAGGGAAGTTAATAGCAATGCAGGCCTATCTAAAGAAACCAGAACAATCTCAAATCAACATACTATCTTTACACCTAAGGGAACTGGAGAAAGAACAGCAAAACAAGCCCAAAGGGAGTACAAGAAGGAAACAATTAAGATCAAAGCAGAAATAAATGAAATAGAGACAAAAAAAAAATACAAAAGATCAATGAAACCAAGAGCTGGTTTTTTTAAAAGATAAACAAAATTGACAAACCCTTACCCAGACTCACCAAGAAAAAGAGAGAGAGAGGACCTAAATTAATAAAATCAGAAATGAAAGAGGAACAGATACCACAGAAATATAGAAAATTGTAAGAAAATACTACGAG
>NW_017731734.1:1191768-1195151 GCF_001890085.2 Hipposideros armiger
AGTACCTACTTGGTCCCCAAAGCACATGGTACAGTAAGCACTTTATCACAATCAACCACAGGTGAAATTTCATCAGATTATTACTGCATACTATGGATTAGTAGTAACCCATTTGCCATTAGCAAAGAGTTCAGCATTGTGTCCAAGGCTAGGGAAGAAAACAAACCAAGCCCAGATATTTTTGAGGGTATTTTTCTTATGATCACTTCCATGACCAAGTATTATAACAGCCAGTTTCCAATCAGGAAAACAGACTGCAGTAGTTATATCAACAGAGAAAAGGTTAATTATTGGAGGTCTGGTAAAGTTAACATTGAGCTATCATATAGATAATAACTGGAGGAAACAGATAAGGGTGGTGGACAAAGGGAAGAGCTTGATGTTATCAGAACTAGAAGCCTGAGGTAGAAACCTCAAGAAACTGAGGTTCACACCACTAAGAGAGGGCATTCTTGGATGTTGTTAGTTCCTCAGGAGTTCATAAAAAGAACCCAGAGAGCTGGAACTTAGACCTCAGCAAAGGTCTGCCGCTGTGGACCTTGTCCAGCTACTGGTGGTGTCACTTCTGAAGAGTCACCTGAGGCTGGTTTTAAAAGTACTGAAACGAGCTGAAGGATAAAACTAATTGCTGTCTCCAAGGTGAAGTATTCTCACTGAGCATTGCTGATGGGTACAGAAGTAAATGAGAAAGCAGAAGCACCTCATTTTCTCCTGCCTTCCAATTTCCTTCTAGAATTCCCTACTGCAGAACCTCACAGGAAGCCAGATGACAAAGAAGAAAGGTTGTTTGCAGAGACCTAGCACTGGCACCACAGAGCAGAAACTACATAGGTGTACTTGGAAATAAAAGACAGCAGCTTAATAACTACTATAAATATATCTTACTAAAACAGATACAAGAAAAACAAATAAGCCTGTATGTTCTGACCATTAAAAAAATTAGGCAGAAGTTAAAAGTCTTCCTACAAAGCAACCTACAAACCCAGAAGCCTTTACTGGCAGGTCCTACCTACTAGTCAAGAAAAAAAATAATTCCAATCATACACACCTCTTCCTAACTCATTATATGAGGCTAGCATAATGCAAGAAAGGTAGTACAAAAGAAAAATTATATTTCTATGTCGTTAATGAACATAGATACAAAAATCCTAAACAAAATACTAGTGAGATGAATTCAACAGTATATAAAAAAGGATAATACATCTTACCAAATTGGATATATTTCAAAAATGCAAAGTTTATTAAATATTAGAAAATCAATTAGTGCAATTCAAAACATTAACATAATAAAGAAAATATGATTTAAATATCTTAATAGATGGACAAAAAAGTAACTGATAAAATTTAATNTAGATATGTATGATATGGGGTGGGGGGAGTGGGGCAGTGGATTGAGGGAGGGGGCTTGTCACTTTGAGGGGTAAAAAGTATAGCTAGTGCACTCTGTTTTGCAGCTGCAACTAATTAAAAAAATTTTTATTTCACAATAAAAAAAATAAATTACTGAAAAAAAAGTAAAATAATCCCAGAAAAATCTGCAATGCTAGAAGGGATTGTGAGTAATAAAAATAACATGTATATAAATCTAAACAAATAAAAGTAATAATTTTCTGTGTTTAAAAACAAGAACTAAAATATATGGGCAATGCTGGAGGGGGCAGGGTTGATGGGAGATAAGGCATTCCAAGATCCTTGTTCTTGACAGAAGTGGGGTTAAGATGCTAATATTTTAGAGTGTTAAGTGCACAGAATAAAATTTAAAGGCTTATCTTTAAATACAAAGAGCAAACAATCCCAAAGAAGGCAAGGAAAGGGAGGAAGGTCATAGAAGAAACAAGATTAATAATACAAAATAATAATATAGAATTTTTTATATATAATATTTTAAAATTGTATGAAGCTTAATATATACATAATAAAGTAAAACTCAAATGCAAGAAAATAATGAATATAAAATTCAGAATAATGATCACTCTAGGGGAATAAGTCAATGTGTTTTATGTCAAATGTTGATACCTGATATGAAAAAGAAGATGGGGGAAGGACATTTGCTGTGTCGGATATCAGGGTGGACAAAGAAAGCTTCCATGGGAAGGCAACATTTGAGCACAAGCACCCTAAGAATGGAGGCAGGAATAAGGAAAGAATGAATGCAAAGTGAGTCGCCAGTAGCTCTTGAAGAGCCTTCCAGGCCTGATTTCTTGGTCTTCTCCTTGAACCAAGAAGATAACAAGGGCCGAGAGCTGACAAGTTGCTCCTCCAAGGCAAAGAAGTTATAGGTCTGGCTGAACCTGGCATTCGCAAGCTGAGGTGGCAGCTAGTAAATCCTGCCTCCCAAGAAGTAAACAGCTTCGCAATGATATCATAAAGATTGAATCAAATTTTAAACCCTAAACCTCAATAGCATGTCTTGTATTAGAGCAGGCATCTATAAATGCTTTCTTTGAACCTGACTCAGACACTGGAAAAACAAATACCAGAGTAAAGACTTTTATCTTTCCCAAAGCTAGATATTTTTCCCTCTATCTAGAACATCAGTCTTTCTTGCACCCGCCCCATAGGTTACTTTACTCCTAAATACTTGGAGATAGTGACATGATTTCACAAAACTACTGTCAATAAATTCATGTTGAGCATCTAATACTAGAGCACACTCCCAAACATGAGGGGTGTACAGAGCCAACCAAGTGAGATTTACAATACTCAGGAGCTTACAGTTTATTTGGGGAGACAAGACTAAACCACTAGAGAGCGTCAGCAAATAATAGCCCTCATTCCCAGGTTCAGGGAGCCAACGTGGGATTTCTGCCAAATTGCTGAGTATGTCTATTCCATTTATATATTCAGGAAAAGGGAGGAATCCTACAAGGAGTATCCACGGGCCCACTGAGCCCGCTGTGGGATGGATTTATACCAAAACTTCATTTCTCATGTGAGCACCAGGAGTTCCCACTTTGACTTGTGGATGGTAGTGGCATTTGGAGCCCTAGTTACTAGTGTCAACTCAGAGCCAATTCAGTATCTAGTAAATCCCTGAAAGGTTTGAAGACTTCCTTTCCCCCAGTGCGCAGTAAGCTAGTAAATGATCAAAGGCCCCTCTGGGGAAGGCTTGGAGGAATATTTACAGAATATAGTTGTAGCAGAGTTACATGTTAGTCCTCAAAGGGGCTAGCCTCCCCTTCAATCAAGGGGCTCAGGCTCTGTGATCTGGCGTATGTCTCAATACTAGGTAAGAAGCTAAGACCTCTACTGGGCCCAATCGAATTAAGTTCCTGTTCGTCAGACCTAGAATGTTTCTGTTATACAGAGCAGGGACTGTTTTAGTAGGCTGCCCATCTATTTCATTTCTAGAGACACAGCAATCAATTAGGCGTGGCCAAAGA
>NW_017731734.1:1199601-1228584 GCF_001890085.2 Hipposideros armiger
AAATACTGGGGATGAATAAATATTTAAAGAAATATGGTCAAATTTTTTTAATTTATATGACAAATGTAGACTTTTACATCAAAGGATGTCAGCAAATCCAAGTAAGGATAATTACAATAAAAACCACACATAGGTAAATTATAGTAAAAATGTTAAAAACTAATGATAAAAATATAATCTTGAAAGCAGAGAAAAATGACATGTTGCATACAGAGAATGAATAATAGGAATTATGGCTGAGTTGCTAATAAAAAACAATGAAAGCCAGAAGACCATGTAAAGGCATCTTTAAAGGGTCAAAAGGGAACAAAATCTATCATCCCAGAATGCTAAAGTAAATGAAAATATCTTTCAAATATGATGATGAAATAGAGATATTTTTTAGAACAAAGAAAACTGAAGAAAATAATCAGCAATAAACCTGAACTACAAGAAATGCAAAAAGTCCTTCAGATTTGAAAGAAATAATACCTGATGGAAGCTTGGATTTATTTTAATAAATAAAAAGCATCCAAAATGGTTAATAGTAGATGAAAGACTATATTTTTCCTTCTATTAACTTCTTTTAAAGGCATATAACTATTTTTTAAAATTATGACAACATATTGTGTGATTGTTAAAATATGGAGATGTAATATATAAAGTATCAATAGCACAAAGGACTCAGAACTATATTCTGGTAAGATTCATAAATTTTATATAAAGTAATAAACTGTTAATTCTAAAAATACTCTAAGTTGAAGATGCACATTGTAATCATAGAAAAACCTCTAAACAGTAATGCAAATAGGGTATATTAAGAATACAAAAGAAAACAGGTGGAGAGGCCACATGGAATATTCACCAAGATAGACCATATACTGGACCATAAGTCAAGGCTCAATACATTTCAAAAACTTGAAGGGGGATCTGTGCAGCACACTTTCAGGTCTACTATAGGAATGTGAATGAACTCATTGGATTGTGACTTAAAACAATAATTTTGGACTATATACATATATGTACATATACATATGTATATGTACAAATATGTATATATTTTTATTTGATAAACCAAATGGGGAAAATGTAAACAATTAGTTACTTTGCTTTAAAGATATATAGGAGTTCCATTTTGGGGGATCCAAGATGACAGAGTAGATAAAAAACTGTGCCTGCTTCCTTCCATGAACACATTAAAATTACAACTAAATTATAGAACAATCAACCTGGAGAACCATCTGAAGTCTAGCTGAACAGAAATTTTATAACTAAGGATATAAAGAAGAAGACACTTTGCAATTGGTAGGAGTTGGGGAGACGCGAAATGAGCTGATCCCAAACCTCTGTGTGGTGGTTGAAAATCAGGAGGGATATCTCAGCTGCAGAGATTCCACCAAAAGGAGTGAAGGACCCCAGCCCAAAACCGACCTCCCCAGCCAAGAGTACTGGTGCCAGAAAGAGAAGCCCCGACAACATCTGGCTGTGAAAAACAGTGGGGGTTTCAGCTACCCAGGTGGGACAGAAGGCGTTGGGAAACCCAGACATCATCTTAAACAGCTCATGCACACACTCATTTGTTCACAGGCACTCACCTTGGGCTCCAGTGGAGGGACGGTGACTCAGGAGGCCTCAGAAACATACAGGGTGCGACTGAGGTGTGTGGCTTCAGGGGGAGGACTAGAGGACAGTCATCATTTTCCTGGTAAGGGGTCCTTTTCCTGTGCAGCCGGCAGGTGAAAGCCATCTTTCCTATGTTGAGCCCACCCCCACAGGCCAAATCTGAATCTGATTGACCTGGTGAGGTCCTCTGTTCTGCCCTGCTGACTCAGCTGGGACACCATCCCACCCAACTCACCCACTGCCAGAGTTACTTTATCCACAAGCAGCCAGCCACTCCTGTATTGCACTCTTTCTTGGAAAACTATCAGAGTCCATGGGCCTCAGTGTGCTCTGAGACATTCACTGAGTAGCTCCAGGCTCAGCACTGGCACCAAACCAGAGTTCACATTAACCTGGTGACCACAACTCTTCCCACTCTAGTGATTCTCTTACCCAACTTGCATATTGCATGATTTATCAGTGGCTGAACCTTAAGGGAGCCAGCAGGTGGAATTAGGCCTCCAGGTGTCCTGGCTTTTTGCGGAGATACCCAAGGCCTGGTAGTGGTGGTAGCTGTCCTAGGTTCACAGCATGACCTCTCCCACACAGCTCCAGAGTTAGCACAGGCAGCAAACAAACACAGGTCACTTTCTAGCTCTTACCAGTAGTCCCTAGCCAGTCACAGTTAGTGGCTGACCTTCACCTGCACCAGAACCAACATACTTGGAGGTTGGCTTCAGACCACCGCAGAGCACTGCCCAATTAGCTCACAAGTGGCACACACAAAGGGTGGTCTCAACAGACACCAGAGCCCACTGGGGCAAATGCCACTCAGTGGAGTAAGCCTCCCACACAGCAGCCCATAAGCTGTGGACATGGCCAAACCCCACAGCCAGTCAGCCTTATGGTCAATCCTACCCACTGATGTATCACTAGAAATCAAGACTCAACTATAACAGAAGGGCACACACAACCCACACAGGGGACTTTCCTGGAGTACCTGGAGCAGGTGACCAGGAAGACTTTGTCACTGGGCCCTACAGGACACCTACAACATAAGACCACCCAGCCAAGACTGGGAGACATAGCGGATCTACCTAATACATAGAAACAAACACAGAGAGGCAGCCAAAATGAGGAAACAAAGAAATACATCCCAAATGAAAGAACAGGAGATAAATTCAGAAAAAGAACTAAATGAATTGGACACAAGCAACCTACCAGAGACAGAGTTCAAAACAATGGTTATAAGGATACTCAAGGAACTTCATAAGAACTTCAACAGAGAGATAGCAAGCATTAAAAAGGACATAGAAATCATAAAAAAGAATCAGTCAGAAGTGAAGATTACAATAAATATAATGAAGAATACAATAACTGAAAAGAAGAATGCACTAGAAGGAATCATCAGCAGACTAGACAAAGCAAAGGATTGACTCAGTAATTTGGAAGACAAACTTGCAAAAAACACCCAATCAGAACAGGAAAAAGAAAAAACAATCAAAAAAAAATGAGGAGAGTTTAAGAGACCTCTGGGACAACGTCAAGCATAACAACATTCACATCATAGGGGTACCAGAAGAAGAGGGAAAGCAAGGGATTGGGAACTTGTATGAAGAAATAATGACTGAAAAGTTTCCTAATTTGGTGAAAGAAATAGACATAGAAGTCCAGGAAGCACAGAGCCCCAAACAAGATGAACCCAAACAGGCCCATACCAAAACACACTGTAATTAAAATGCCAAAGGTTAAAGACAAAGAGAGAATCCTAAAAGCATCAAGAGAAGAGCAACTAGTAACTTATAAGGGAGCCCCTATGAAATTGTCAGCTGATATCTCAACAGAAATTTTGCAAGCCAGAAGGAATTGGCACAAAATATTCAAAGTGATGAAAAGCCAAGGATTTACAACAAAGGATACTCTATACAGCAAAGCTATCACTTAAAATTGAAGGACAGTTAAAGAGCTTCCCAGACAAGAAAAAGCTCAAGGAGTTCATCACCACCAAACCAGTATAACAAGAAATGTTAGAGGGACTTTTTAAAGATGGAAAACAAAATCAAAATTATGAATAATAAAGTTAGCAACAGCTGTATATCTATCAACAATTACTTTCAATGTAAATGAATTAAATGCTCCAATCAAAAGACATAGGAAGGCTGAATGAATAAGAAAAAAAAATCCTTACATATGCTGCCTACAAGAGACTCACTTCAGGTTGAAAGGCACACACATAAAGAAAGTAAAGGGATAGAAAAATATATTTCATGAAAATTACTTAAAGCTGGAGTAGCAAAACTTATACCAGACAAAATAGACTGAAACAAAGGCTATAACAAGAGACAAAGAAGGACCCAGTAACCCTACTTCTGTGTATTAATCCAAAGAAACCCAAAACGCTACTTTGAGGAGATGTGTGCACCCATATGTTCATTGGAGCATTGTTTACAGTGGCCAAAATGTGGAGGCAGCCTGGGTGTCTATTGATGGAAGAATGGAAAAGAAGTGGTACATATATGCAATGGAATATAGCTCAGCCGTGGAAGGAAATGGGTTCTTGCCATCTGTGGTGGAATGGATGGACCTGAAGGGTGCTGTGCTGAGTGGAGTGTCAGACAGAGGAGACAGACGCAATGTGATTTCATTTATATGTGGAATCTAAGAACAAAATTAACAAACAAAACAGGAACAAACTCATAGATACAGAAAACATTTTGATGTTTGCCAGATGGGAGGGGCGTTGGGGTTGTAAGTGAAAGTAGGGGAAGGGATTAATATATACAAATTGGTTGTTACAAATAGTTATGGGGATGTAGGATATAGCACCAGGGAAATAGTCAATAATATTTTAATAACTATGTATGGTGTCAAATTGGTATTAGATTTATTGGAGTGAGAGGTGGGAAGACGTTGGGGGCAGGGTTTAAAAAGGCGAAGGGATTAAAAAGGTGAAGGGATTCAAAAGTACTAATTTGTTATAAAATAGTCATGAGGATGTAAAGTAAAGCACAGGGAATATAGTCAATGATATGGTAATAGCTATAGTGCTAGATGAGTACCAGACTAGTACTCAGGGTGATCACTTCTTAAATTATATAAGTGTTTAACCACTATGCTGTACACCTGAAATGAATATAAAATAATATTGGATGTCAACTGTAATTGATAAATTATAAATGGGAGGAAGGGGAATAAGAGGTCCAAATTTCCAGGTATAAGACAAATAAGTCATGGGGATATAGTGTACAGCAAAGGTATTAAAGTCAATAATATTGTGATAGTATAGTATGGTGTCAGATGGTTGCTGGACTTAGTGATGATCACTTCTTTAGGTATGTAAGTGTTGAATAACTATGGTTTACCCCCAAAACCAATATGATATCGTATGTTAGCTATATTTTTAATAAAAATCTTTTTTAAAAATACAAGAAATCATTACATACACTGGAATAGCTAAAATTAAAAACACAGAATATATCAAGTGTTGGCAGGGATATGAGGCAACTAGAACTCTCATAGGCTGACTGCTTGTATGTAAAGTGTAAAATGGTAAAACAACTTTGGAAAACTGTTTGATGGTTTCTTATAAAGTCAAAATTACTCCTATTCTATAACCCAGGATGCCACTCCTACATATTTATCCAAGAGAAATGAAAACATAAATCCACAAATGAATTGTATTAAGTATTAAGTATGTCTTGGAAGCTCTAGTCATATAATTGCCAAAAGCTAGAAACATTCCAAACGCTCATCAATGGGAGAATGGATAAACTCTGACACGTTCATACAACAGAACTCTACTGAGCAGTAAAAAGGAAGAAACTACTGATACATCCAACAACACAGATGAATCGCCACAGCATTTTGCTAAGTAAAGGAAGCCAGGCACAAAAGAATAGTTTCTGGATGATTCCATTTATTGAACTTCTGGAAAAGGAAAACCTATAGTGCCAGAAAACTGACAGCAAAGGGGCAGGAGGGGAATTTGGGGGTGATGGAAATGCTCTCTCTTGGTTGTGGTGATCAATACATGTGGTGGTGAATACATGATGGTATACAATTGTCAAAAGGCATCAAAGTATACATTTCAAAAGACAGAAATTTATCATATGTAAATTATACCCCAATAAACCTGATTTTTGAAATATTAGTTAACCAAAGAAAAAGAAACACAATGAGACATCCTTAAATACCAACCAGATGGGCAACATTTTAAGAGTCTGTTGATACCCAATGTTGGCAAGGATAAGGAGCCACAGGAGCGTCTCAGGAAGCAGACTGTGAGCTGAGGCTCGGTGGGAGTTTATTAGGGAGCAGCCTCTGATAAAGGAAACGGAAAAGATGCAGGAAGAGGGCTACAGCGCAGGCTTTACACAGCCTAGATGGGGTGCTCTGGACAACTGCCCATCAGAGCCGTCCCACAGGGGTCCAGAACGGCCACGCCTTTGCTCCCCCACCCCACAGTCAGCAAAGCCAGGCTGTCCCGCGAAGTGCGTGTCCCAGGGCAAAGGCAGCCCCTGAAACTGCTGAGCTGGACAGTGAGTCTTTCTGGAAGGGGAATCCATCTGGTACACCTTCGGCTCTACCACAGGAACAAGCACTCTCTTGATTGTGTTGTGACTTAACCCATTTGTCCGTTTTGGACACCAGTTTGGTACAGTTAAAGATGTGCCTGCCCTATGATGTAGCATTCTGCTTCTGGGTATACGTCCTAGTGAAATGCATTCTCATGTGTACTGCAATAAACACCTATCCCAGCACTGTTTGTAATGGCCCCAAACTGGAAACACTTCAAAAGTGCATCAGTGATAGAACACACAATTATGGTATTGTCATATAGTAGAATATCCAATAAGTTATTATATATCAATATAATTACATCAATATACATATATGAAAGGTATACAACAGTATATATCAATAAAAATGAACAAGCTAGAGTTACAAGATTTGCATGGGTGAATCTCATTAGCATAATATTAAGCAAAAAAAGAAGGCACAAAAAATACACACAGTATGATTTCCTCCATATAAAGCTTTCAAATTGGCAAAACCCTATGGTCTAGGAATGGACATATAGTTTACCCATCTATGAAGAAGAGCAATTAAATGATTGTCACGGAAGTCAGGAGACGGGTTACCCTGGGAGGTTCTGATTAGGGTAGTAGCACCAGAGAAGGCTACCAAAGTTTTAGCCACCCATGGGCGTTCACTTTATAAATTATTAATCAAGCTGTACATGTGTTTGGGGTACTTTTCTTTGCATATGTTACATTTCACAACAAAAAAACAAGGGAAAATGGCACCTATATAGTGATTAAAGGAACTGGGCAAGGTTAGCCTGAAAAAAAAGAGAAGACTCGGGGGTCATACAATGGTCATCAATTATCTAAAGAGTGTCCTACAGGGCCCAGCGAGGACCTGTGAGGAAAAGAATTTTCTAATGATTCAAACACATGAAATGGGCCTCCAGGCTCAGCTGTTCCCTGGGCCTGGGCAATCTAAGGCCAAGTTTGAGTGACATGGGACAGAGGGGAGGCTAGGTGACCTCCACCTCTCTTCCAGCTCTGAGGTTCAGTGGTACAAATAACTAGGCCTTGATAGGGAAGTAGGAAGAGCACAGGCTACTGGAGCCAGGAAGCCATTCCACATAAAGGAACAAAGAATGAATGAGCACATGTTTATTTTTAAAATAAATGTCAGTGAGCTCACTTACCCTGCCTTTCTACTTGAGGAAATGCCTGTTGCTTTTCTACAGGCAGATTGCCATTTCCAGCTGAACCTGTTCCACTTGTGGTCTTCCAGGCTCTAGGTCCCAGCCACCCCGAGCCCATCAGAGACTGCATCTGAGCACCTCCCAGGTTCATCATCACCCAGCATGAGGAGGGGCAGGGAGACGCAAGGCAAGGTGTACCAATACTGATGCTGTTGATACAGCGAGCACTGGCAGTGTGTTTTGCATACATTTCCTCACTTCAATAATCCAGCTCTGTTTATGCCTTCAACTCATGCTGTCATATTCACTATGACTTTAGAAGATTAATCCACCCGCATTTACCATCACAATCAGGGCTGGTAGAAGGTGAGCCCACTTCAATGTAGACAGTCTTTAGGGTCGGGGAGATCTGGTCCTTATTCTGGACTAAAAGGGGCAGGCAGCTGCCTCCCACAGCTATCCCTCTCATCTCCTTGGCTGCCATCTCCCTGGTTTGTAAATAATAACCTTCTGCACTGCCCACCAGATAATGACTAGCATTAATATAGCACATCCTGTGGGTGAGACACAGACTAGAAGCTTCTCCTACATATTTCATTTATTCACCCTAATACTGTTTTACTGGTGAGGAAACCAACTCGCTTAGGGAGAGAGCTACTGGAAAAGGGTGGCTACAGGAGTTCAGTGGCCATAACCACCATTCGTAGTGAAAAGAACCCATAGAAACTCAGCAAGTCCAATGACTTGGAAGAAAACCATTGTCAAGAGTGCACACGTGCATGAGTTTACAGCTCCTAGGAACCTGCTTGGTGTGCAAGGAAGGGTCCTGGGTCAGTTGGGCAGACTCCCAGTGCTGTCCACTGGGATTTCTCAGGCGGGTGAAGAACATAACCCCACCCACAGCAAAGCACAGGTTCACATTCGCTGAGATTGCCACAACCCCAGCCAGACCCTGAATCACGCATGACTCACTTGTCAGCCGATTTCTCTACAGAAAGCTCTTAGCAGTTAATTTCTGCCTAATTTATTATCCTTCAGCTTAGCCCTACAGCGCCATTAGCTAGGAGCCTGACACGACTGAGTGAAATATTGTCTAATTTATTATCTTATTACTCCTCTGGAACAGGATCAATTAATTACCCATTAAAGTATTTCAGCTGGGGAGATTTATTGGGGGCCCTCTGCCTTTTAACAGATGATTAGTTATACATGTTTGTTTGCTTGAAGAGCAGAGACTAGCAAATGAATAGAGGCGCTGGAGAAGAGGAGAGAGAAGAAGAGAGAGGGAGCCGGTGCAGCAGGAGGCGGCTAATGGCTCTCCTCTGACTCCATGAAAATGGAGCAGTCAATGACAAGAATTATCGACTCATTCACTTGCGGTTTTGAGATAACCATATGTACAGGGGAAGGGGAGGAGGGGGGAGAAAAACCCTCACTCAACTGCTTTTTCCATTCAATAAATTCGCTTCAGAATATATTGGATTGGGGTTTGATGGCTATTTCGTGTTTTGCAGAGTGCTGACACTGGTATGATTCAGTAATTATTGTTTCTTTTAAGTTATTGCTGTAATTTTGCTCTCTAAGATCCCAATCAATTTCTGCCTCTCAAGGGCACGCTTGAAAAGCGATATTTGAAAACAGCCCTCTGATAGATTGTGCTGCTAGACAGTGGCTGAGACAAATAGCCTAATCTGGCACAAATTAGCTTGGCTTCCACAGATAGTTTTATACAGCAATGTAAATTATATTGTCAGGCCTAGTCACTTTCCTGCTTAGAGTGCAGCTAACAAGGAACCGTGGAGACATTATCGGTGCTGCCGTGCACTCCCAGGGCTGCTGCAAAGCCATTTGTAAGGGGAGAGAGAGAAAAAGAGAGAGAGAGAGAGAGAGAGAGACTTTGGGTAACAAAAGCAAGGTAGGCAAGCAGAAGTGACCTAGAACAAGGATGCAGCTCTGAGTTCCTGGTTGGGACTGAACTAAGCCATTGGAAGGGGAAGCTACTGAGTGTGTGATGGGCTGGTCCAATCTATAGAGGAGATGGGGGACAAAGTGACGGGCTCTGTTCTGAGGGCTGGGAGCAGGAGAGGCAGTGCTCTGTTGGGAAGCAACAGCAGAGAGAAGGAGATCTGAACCCCAGTCTCCTTTCTGCCTGGAGAAATGGTTTGTGCTGGCCTAGGTGCAGGGGAGGGGCCAGGAGATATGCTGAGCTGAGCAGAAGGGAAAGATGTGCTGAGCAGAGCTGAAGCGAAATGTGCTGAGCAGAATGGGCCAGCCAGACTGCACCAGCCATCCTTGGAAGGTGTGTCAGGATGCACTGACCAGCTCAGGACAGGCTCCCTGTGGGTGGATGAGGCGCTGAGACTGTGAGCACTCCACAGGGCCTCAATTCCCAGCATCCTATGGGAGGTCGGCTTTTGGTCAGCTGGGAAAGAAGCCTGCCTCAAAGGCGTGCTTCCTGTACCAGGCCTGGGGAGCATCCTGACCCCTTGTCTAGCATAGAGCTTCTCTTCCTGGTATTCCAGACCCTTCAGAACCTGGCTCCGCTCACGCTGGCCACCACAGTCCCCACACTCCTCATCATCACCCTTTGCCCAAGTCAGGTTGGTCTCCTTCACCATCCTTAACAGTCAATTCTTCCTTCCCCTTTTTTCTCTCATAGCTCATACCCTCCGTCTTCTTGTACCAGAGAGATCTCCACTTCTGGGTGCCTCTTCATGACCCGCACCCTCTCCAAGTTCCAGCCTCTCCTGGGCCTGACAGTGGATAGAAGGCTGTCTGGCTCTCATTTGGCATCTGCCAAATCAAATTCCAAGTTCTCGGAGGCCTGACCCTGTGCTGGGATAGGAGCAGGCCCAGCCCCAAGAGCAATAACCATGGCTAACCTAATTGCCCTGGGAGTTCCCCAGGCCCAGGGACATGGAGCCACCCTGGGGTATGTCAGGGGTCGCCTCATGAGGACTGGGGGAGAAAGGGTCAGTGGGGGCTGAGCCGGGTAGTGCCAGAGTCTAGGAAGACAGTGGTAAACGTAGAAATACCACATCTACCCACCACACAGGCCACAGCCTGCATGGGCTACCGGGAAGGCCACTGTTTTGTACTGCCCTGAGCCCCCAACCGAGGGGATCCGTGGGATTAGGATTTTGGATTGCATCATACAGTCCTCCATCTTCCTAGTTCTAAACCTGCACCAGCCACCTTACTTGTCAAATCACTGAACATACATTCCTCATAGATAGCAACAAGGACACTGAACTGAAAGACTTCTGAGAGAAAACAGCTTCCCTACAAACGTCCTGGGACTCCTTGTCTGATAATGGCCAAGAACATTTGCTGCTTTAAAGAAAGATGTTTGCTTTGAATTTAATTAATCTTACCTGCCCATCCAGTGTTCATCTGATATTTCTGAACTGCCCTTCACCAGATGCTTTCCTGGTCTTGTTTAGAACTTACTTATTCCTTAGTCACTCCAGGGGGGAGTCTGGCACTATTACCAACTGCTTGGTTTATTTGGAAAATGAGTCACATGCATAGATGACAAAAAAAACTACATAAGCAGAATGATGTTGACTCTTTTCATCCAATATGATAAAAATACTGTTGTCAGGCAGAAGGGCACTTTTATGGATTTAACCCTACCATGCAACAGGTAACACATCAAATGCTTTACATAACTCACACTTTCTAAACTAATCAAAGTAATGCTAAAAAAATAAACCCAAAAAGGTATGATAGCTCTAGTTCTAAATGCTTTTAAATTCTGATATGTGTACCCCTGAACCACACTGACCCTGGAACTCAGGAAGCAGAGCTGAATTCATCTCCTTTAAGAGCAATGGCAGAAATTACTAATTTTGCAAATGATGAAACTGAGGCTCAGAGAGGTTAAGTGATTTGCTTAAAGTCACACAAAAGGCAGGACTGGAACCTCGTCCAAGTCAAGGGTATAATGCACCCCTCCCTTCTCATTGGGGCTTTTTACGCCACAGCTGGAAATGAAATCAAAGATAATCATAGTCTCCTTGCTGAAAACCTGCTTAGAGCACCTGAATCTAGAAATATGGTTGTGTTGGAGAGGATCCCACTCTCCCTTTCCCTAAATGTCCCAAAAATGAAAAAATTGAAGACTGTACCAACATAGAGGTCAGGATAGACTCCATCAATTCATGGGGGAGAAGGATAAAACTCTTCAAAGGCACAGACTACTTCCTATTTTACTTATATCCCCAAGGCCTAGTATAGTACCTGAAAATCATATGGCTCTGCAATAAACATCTATTAGATGGATGTTGTATGAATGAGTGAATGCATTCCCCATTTTTCCACCAAGAACTAGTAATCAAGATGACTTTCAGGCAGAGAAGGACAAGGAAAAATAAGTCTCTTCTATTTATCTATTGGCTTTTGAACTATAACTTATTATATAATCATTTTTATGTTTTCTCTAATGATTATAATATATATCTTTAACTTTTCACAATATAATTAGAACTGATATTGCACATTTTCATGCAAAATGTAAAAACTTTGCATCCATATAGGTTAACTCACCATCTCTCCCCATTTTTATGCTGTAGTCAACATGTGTAGTATGTCTATTATGTTAGAAATCCCACAAGACAATGTTAGAATTTATACTTTAAATGTCATGTGTATTTTAAAGGAATTAAGAAAGAAAAATGTTCTTTATTTACTCCAGATATTTACCATTTTTTAATGCTTTTCACTGCTTCCTAAAGATTTCCTTTTCCATCTGATATCATTTCCTTTCAATCTAAAGTATTTCCGCTAGCATTTGTTGTAGTGTGGGTCTGCTGGCAATGAACTCAGTTTTCTTTTAGCTAAAAATATCTTTATTTCGCCTTCATTCTTGAATGATACTTTCACTAAATATACATTTTGGGTGGACAGGTCGGTTTTTATTTTTTATCATTTCAAAGATGACCTTCCATTATTTTCTTGTCTCCATCAAATCATTGTCTCCCGATATATAATGTGTCCTTTATCTCTGACTGCTTTGAAGATTTTCTCTTTATTCTTGGGTTTTTCATAATTTGACTATGATGTGCCAAGTTGTTTTCTTCATATTTATTCTTTTGGGGGTTTGCTGAAATTGTTAAATGTATAAATTTGTCTTTCATCAAATTTGGGAAATATTTGCTCATGATTTCTTCAAATATTTTTTCTGCTCCATTCTCTCTCCTCTTTTGGAACTCTAACCAAACATAACTTAGACATTTTGATGTTGTCTCACAGGTACTTGAAGTTCTGTTGTTTTGTTTGTTTCTTTCTATGCTTAGGATTGGATAATTTACATGGATCTATCTTAAAGTTCACTGATTCTTCCTCAGTGATCTCCATGCTGCTTTTAAGTCCATTCAGTGAATAGTTATTTCATATATTTTATTTTTCACTTCTATTTGGTCCTTTGTAACCGTTTCTATTTCTCCACTGAGATTTTTTTTTTCATTTATTTCAGCATATTTTTTCTCTTATATTAATGAGTATAGTTATAATAACTACTTTAACATCCTTACCTATTAATTTGGGTCAAGTAAGGGACAGTCTTCACTGACTGTTCTCTCTTGAAAATAGGTCACATTTTTCTAGCTATTTCTGTACTGAATAGTTTGGGATTATATTCTGGTTATTCTGAATGTTGTGTTGTGGGTACTCTGGATTCTGTTACATTCTGCTGAAGAGTGTTGAGTTGTTGTTGCTGTTGTTATAACAACAATTAAAGCAATGAAATTGGTTGGACTCAAACTGCAAATTCTGTCTCTTGGGTGGCAGCTCAAATCTCAATTCAATTCATCTATTTTTAGCTGAGCTGCTTGGATTCTACCCCATGCATGCTTGAACCAGAGATTTGGGTGGAGTTTATATTTAGCAGCTGTGGTTGCCCAAAACTCTGTCATCTGGTTCCATGGACCAGAAAGACTGCAGGTTTTCTATAGGAGTTTTAGCTGCCCCACATAGTGCTGACTGTAGCTAAAAGCCATAATAAATGAGAAACGTATCCCACACAATTCTCTTCTTCCAAGTGTCAATTGTGCCTTCAGGTAGCTGTTTTTTGTATTTTGTCTAGAGTTTGCCTGTTTAGAGATGTTAGTCTAATAGGAGCTACTTGGCCATTCCAGAAGCAGAACTCTTCCAATATATTTTCAGAGGTGAAAAAAAGCAGCTATTTCAATAAGATCACCCCCTCATATTTCCTTGGTCTTCTGCATTTCAAAAAATTTTCCAGAACTTTCAAAGGTGAAATGGGTGTGTTTGCAGTGGAGGTGTGGAAGGAATAGAATCCAACTATAAATTTAGACATTACTAGATCTTTAACATGCATCATTACAGTCTCTTTAATATGTCAACAAGCATTTACTGGGCGTCCACTATGTGCCAAACAGGGAATTTTCAGTCAGGGCACTTGATGGATAGTACATGTCAAAGCTCTTCTAACTCTGATTAATATGAATATATAGGTTGTCCTGTACTATCTGAGACATAATTAATAATAAAAATTACTATTTTGAGTGACAAATGTGTGCCATGCACCGACTCAAATCATCAAAAGAATTCAGCATTTTTGTCATCTCTATTTTACATGAGCAGTGTTATGAAATGGAAAATAATCAGGTGTTAGAGACAGATATTCTTGGTTTTGAATCTTAACTTTGACACTCACTAAATGATCACATTCTACGGCAAATTGCTTAAAGTCTATGAACCTCTTTGAATGCTATAAACTGAGCATTCAAAGTTGTCGTAATGATAAGAAATAACAAGAATAGAACACCTAATACAAAACCTGGCTCATAGTAGCTTTTTCTTTTTATAGATGAGAATCCTTATGATTAGAAAATTTAAATAACTTGTTCACAATCAGGAAGTTATTTTGCCACCTAATAAGTGTCATAACTAGGTTTCAACCGTCATGTCTCTGCACTTTCTTTAGAGTTGGCTGCATTATCTCCATTATAACCACCAATTGTTGAGTACCTGTTATGTCCAAGAACTATAGTAGGTGCTTTACATACCTAGAAATAACCCTGAAACTAACCAAAAGATAAAATATACAAGATACTCAGATCAGGCAAATTTTTCCTTTCATGGAATCATCAGAATTGTAGGTTTTTAGGATAATTCTTACCAGCCCAGAGTTAAAGTCTTCCCCTGGGGGAGCACCTTTCCCTGATGGAGTTGCTATCTACCCCATAGGCCAGAGAAAGACACACTGGCTGTTATCCTGGAGAGGCAGAGGCTCTATAAATGGCTACCTGGTACCCACTTTATTCAAAAATACATTTAGATAGCTCAGAGGGGTGGAGAAGGAAGGAAGTTTGAACAGAGGAATATATAAGGACCCCTCAAGCCAATGACAGAGTCAACAGTCCTCTGCTCTTTTGTGTGCTTCAGAGAGAATTTGTTTGGGTATTATTCATATATTTTATGCATTTCAATCAAATTCTGAGTTATAATAAAATTTCTTTTGTCAAGTCTGTTACTAGGGGGTTCAAGACTCTTGAGGAGTATATACAGACCTCCCATACCTACATAGTTATTTAAAGTGATCACTGAATTCATTTAGAAGCAATTAGCTAGTTTGTTAGCCAGATTCCACTTCTCTCCTATATAGCATAACATACTTTATTGTTTCTGTTTATTATCCCATAATTGTTGACTTTCATGTTGGTGTTAAAGCTCAGCCACAATGTCAGACCTATTGATATATCTATTCATGCATTTATTTGTCCAACAAATAATTATCAAATGCCTGCCTATGTTGGACACAGAAACCAGACCTATGCATAGCTGTGTTTCATGATCGCTGTCACAGCCCAATACAGTGGACAAGTTTCCTGGCTCTGAAGTCAGATATCTGAATTCAAACTCTGCCTCCTTTATTTCCTAAACAAAAGACCTTAGTTAAGTCCTTTAATTTCACAGAATCTCAATATACACACCTGTAAAGTGGAGAAAATTTACCTGACATCTCTAACTAACAAGGTGTTGCAAGATTCAAATAGAGCTATAGGAACAAAACCATTAAAATAATAAAATTAGTATATAAATGGAAGTTCTCATTATGATAATTAAATACTAGGTATCATTTATATTTGTTTCTACTTGTTTCCTTCACTATGCATTTCTAATAATTTTCAAGAACAGAGCTGTTGTTGCTATTATTGTAATAGATAAGCACTATATCATTACTAAGGCTTTGCATAGAGTGGTAGAGGGTCAATGGGTAAAGGAATTACTTGAAGGTAACATGTTCCTCCCAAACACTTTCATTTGTTTTAGTCATCACATAAAGGCAGCCAAGCCTTCTTGGAGCTTACAACATCAGCACAAATACAGATACTAGCCACTTAATTATTGGCTTGATTAGTGTTAGTAAAGAAGAATTTCAAGGTGCTGTAGGAGTACAGAACAAGGAGAGGGCCCTAGCAGAAAGAAGGAAAACCCCATTGAGAAAACCATCCCAAAACTGAGCTCTGAAGGAGAAATGGTAGTTAGCCAAGCAGGGAGGAAAAAAGAAGGAGTGCTCCAACCGAGAGTAGTATGTTTGAAAGACCAAAATCAAGGGATAGCACAGCCGATTTTAGGAGCTGAAATACATCCAATATATCAGGACGGGAGAGAACCAAGTCAGAGAGCCATGAGATCAGCCTGGTGACCCTGGCAGAGGTCAGGTCAAGCAGGGTCCTCTGGAGCACATTACAATTTAGGTTCACAAAAAAGCCATTGAAGGATTTTAAGCAGGTATAATGTGATCATCTCTCCATTTTTATAGTAAGTTTGACAATTAAATGGGAAATAGATGTGAAGGAGGCAGGAATAAGTGTAGGCAGGCCAGTTAAGAACCAATTGCAATGATCCAAGGCAGAGAGAATGGTGTCTTGTACTAAACTGGTGGCAATGGGATAGAAAGAAGTACCTGGATCTAAAATATTTAAGAGGTATAAATGACTAAAGTTAGAGAAAGATTGGATGTGCGGCAGTGAGGGGAAGAAAGAACTCAAGAATAATTCCAAGTTTTTGGTTTGAGCAACTGGGTATGACGATGATACTTACCAAGAGAAGAAATTGTACAAGGAGCAGGTTTGAGAGGGAAGATGGTGTGAGATTTGGAGATGTTACATTTGAGATGCCCATGGCAGAGACTTGCACTTGTCCTGCCAATATTCATTCTGGGAGATTTGGGATGAGAGTAAGGTGCAAAGAACCTCAATCAGACTACTCAGTTAAATAAACCGTCTTTATGCCTTGGATCATTTTAATAGATTTGCTTAATTTCTTATCACTCTATAATAAAGCTCACTGCCTTCTATTTTTGATTTTTACAATAGAATGCCCCAGGTCTTAACTAACTACAAAACTACCCAGTTAGTACAACATTCCCTAGCTTAGTTTGCATCTAGGTATAGCCACAAGGATCGGGTGTATAAGTGCCATGTGCAACTAACTACTGGCTCACTTTCTGAAAAGGGAGCTGGTTGCCCACAGTTTCCCCTTACCCCTTTGTGCATGCTGTAACACAGTTATTTTTGAGACATCTTTCATCCTGTGGAAAAGAACAGCATCCTACCTAGATGGATAAATAACGAGATAGAAAACACTTAAGTCCCTCCCTGGACAACTTCATGAAACAGACCCACCTGCCCTCCCTGGAATGCCCAGAAACTCTGGACTATTGTGTGAAAGAGAATCAACTTCAATCTTATCTGAGCTACTGTATTTTGTATTCTCTTTGTTACAGCATAGTAGCCAAGTGGAGCTGTCTGGTAGAACGTTGGATAGAGAGTCTCAGAAGAGTTGGAGAGGCTTCAGAACATAAAAGCCTACTGAAGCTGTGGCAAAGAGAAAAAAATAGTCTGGACAAGAGAGGAAATAGAATGAGAAAGTATAGACTTGATCAAAACCCAAACAACTCCAACAGAAGGGTCCCAAGCTGATGAAGCCAACTGGGAAGTGACCAGAAAGTGAGCATACCCCAGGAGACTGGAGGGAGCACCCAAGATAAGAGTCTGTTGCTTTAGTGTCTTGGAGCTCATTGATGACTTTGGGAAGAAGCATCAAGAGCATGGAGGAGAGTAGAAGCCATACCCAACTGGACTGAGAGACAACACAAGTGATGAGTATACCATGGTTGTTGAGAAAGTGGGCTGGAGCGAGAAAGAAAGAAGTAGCTAATCTAGAAAGAGCAGAGGCAGCATTTTTTAAGATGGAAGAGATTTGGACATGTGTAAAGGCTAAAGATAAAGGGAAACATGAATGTAAGTCATAGTTCTAGGTCACAAGAAGGTGAGAAGGAATGGGATGATCAGAACAAAGTGGAGGAACTGGCCCCAGAGAGGAGAAAAAAATATGGCTTCTATTTTAGTAGAAGGGAAAGAGTTTATGCAACCACACATCTGTTCCACTAATATAAGTCCAGGTTCACAACCCCTTTTTATCATCACATTAGACAAGCCAGTTACCAAAGCAGTCAAGTGCGACTAATAAGACTTTTTGAATAAACATTTATAATAATGGTCTAATTTTTGCAGAGTTTGAAGCCAACCTAATTAGTGGATGCTGGATGCTGAAACGATCTTCATTTTATATGTACTAATATGTGTGTACAAAATACATGCAAATCTCAATGTGAAAGTTAGAATAAGAGCCCTTTGAAGGCAGGAACTTTATACGATTTTTGTTGGCATCCCCAGAACTTAGTGGGTGCTCAATAAATATTTCAGGATTCAGTTAAAACTAGACTTTACGAAACAATGACTTTTCTTTACCAAAAGATTCACCTCTGAGTACACTGAGTGCCTTCAACTAGCCAATAACCTGGTACACTTAAAATTTGAATAGAAACTTACCTTCAAACTTTGGATATAAATAAATTCAGCATTTTTAATTGTTACCATAGGTCTGGCCATTCCGGTATTTTAGGGGCATATCTATGAAGTAAGATAAAGAACTCACATCCCCTCAAGTCAGTGAGAAGAGGTATAGTTGTTGTAGAAGACACCAATAGCAGAAAAATTTCTGAAATTTCCAAAGCTGGGAGGTGGGGGGGCACGCGGGGGCGGCACAAAGAACCCTAGCCAGTTGGATGACTTTTGTCCCTGTGCCTCAGATCATTTTAATAGATTCACTAAATTTCTTATCATTCAATCATGGGTTGACAAAGTCCAGGGCCTACCTATTTATCTTGCCCCTGGGGTGAGTTTCTCTTTGAGGCCAAGAAGTGGTTATGGGGTGGAAATATGCAGCTAAACATGCTCTGGCGCCAGTTTTTACTCAAGCTCTAAAATTCACCCTACCATGTCCTTGGTTTCTGAATTATTAGTCTATTCATCCTCTTTGCCCCCTGTCAGAAGATGTAACTAAGACACACTGACAGTTCCTGGAGAGCTGTGTTTCTCTCTTCTGGGTCACTGCAAGTAACCCTCAAGAACACAGCTTGGATGATTTGGCTGATGAGATCCCCAGCCTGCCATCTCATCTGCCTTCAGCAACAGAACAGACAAGGGACTAGGAGCTTAGAAACATCAAACTCTAGCGAGAGTGGATCCAGTCAAATCCCTTCGTTCTATAGACAAGAAAACTGTGGCCTAAAATGGGAAAGCAATTTGCCTGGGGTCATGCAGCAGATTAGCAGCAGAGCTGACCCTGAGATCACATCTCCTGGCTTCTGGTCCAAGGTTCCCCTTAGAAAACCTTCAGGTGAAAATATGCTCCCCTTTTCAACCATTTGGTCCCAGCTATTTCTATCTTTTTTAACATGGGTCAGGAAGGAGAAGGACATCTCTGTCCATATGCTCCACTTTTCTTGTAAGATAAGATTTCTTTTGGGGCAGGATCTGCCCCTGGGGAACATATATACTTTCCATTTTTACATCCTATTATTTTATGCAAAAGCCCCCAGCAGGCCCTGGAGACTTGAAAACTCATCTTAGTGTGCCACTTTATGTATTAGCATCTTCACACCACCCTTGCCCACTCCTATCCTAAAAAATAATAATAATAATCATTCTCAAATATCTATTCTGCCTGGGCTCCCTATTCCATTTTGCAAATTCATTCTCTCAAAGGAAGGCATCTAGGCCTTTGAGCTCTACCCAGTCCACAACCATGCCTTGGAGATGGTCAGGGAGCACAGATAATCCTTGGAAAAAAGAGTCCCACCTCCAAGGCCCCTTTAACTTATACGTCGTTCAGGAGTTTGCACACATACGTTGATACAGACATAAGCACGCACACACATGCAAACACACATACACATATGTGGCAGCTCAGTGAGCCAAAATGAAAAAAAAAAAAAAAGTCCCAGGCAGGAGAGGAGAAAATGTCCCCTTTATATCTGCAGGCTGCCTCCAGCAAAAGCATTCCTAAATACGATAGGTTAAATATATTGCTGCCATTACACTCTACAAGAAACACATTCCATAAAAACAAAGGTGCTGTAAATTATACAAATATGATGCTAACAAGCCAGGAAACGCGCCGCTAATGAGGTCAGCTACAGAACTCCCGCAGCGCTGCAAATCACGTGCCAATCCTGCATGTGAGGTACAGGAACAGCATTGGGTCAGCATTTTCCAAGTGTGTTTGTAACCTGCTGTTTGGGGTATGGTTATACAGGTAGATAAAAAGCCTTTAGTTCTCTCCCCATGCCCCCCCACCCACCCCCCTGCCAACTTTGTTTATGTGTCAAATATCCAAGTCACCAGACAAGCATGCTCTGCATTAATGTAGCTGACTATTATGCCTATTGTTCTCCTGCTCAGAGTAGAGAATTAGTCACTCAGATGTGTAAATATTGGTTACAGTTTTGAAGCATGCAAGCTTTGTGTTTCTATCAGCCCCATTCCTGGAGGAATTATGCATGCTGTTGGCACCGGGTTTTGTACACACTGTATTTGCTAAAGCTCTAAAAATCAAATAAACATGTTCTCAGCTCCTGAATTATTAGTCCATTCACCATCTTTCCCCGTTAGGGGGGGAAACAATAAACACGCCGAAATGTGGCATTTAGGAACTGCAACAAGATTTCTGCTTGGCATTTACAAGTTAGAGAACAATCAAACCGCCCTTCCTATGCCTTTGTCACGCAGCCTTCGGCATAGAGAGCCAAGACGTCTTTGAAATCGCTCCTGACCTCTCGGTGATCAAGACCTTCACCGAGGGCAGATGTGCAGCCTCCACTTCCGAACATGTCAGGTGTGAGGATCGGTGCCCCCAGAGATCCAGAGATGAGGGTAGACGTGGGGTCAAGAATTTAGGCACCAGAGAAATCCATACCACCCAAATTCGGAGGGCAGAACCCCATCTGTTAAGAGCAACCCAGCTTTCCCCTCTGAGAGTCCCAGATTCTCTATTTCCCGCTCTCAATTAGTGTTAACAAAACCCCAACATGGAGCTTAGGGGGCATTGCTCAGAATGGTTGGATTCACCCAAAATGCCAAAGATCCCCAAACTGCAGCCATTTGGAAGAAGAAAGGGCCACCAACTTTATAGGCCAATCCCATAGTTGCTTGGCACATTTTTTTTTTCCTACAGGATCCAGGGCAATTAAAGTTTAAAGCCATTGAGGGTAAATGACTAGCAAAGTGAGAAGTTTAAGGGGAGATGCACAAAAGAGTGTAAGTGAACATTTAGCAGATAAATATGATCACAAAAATATCTCCTACATCCCCCAGCGCTAAGTGAGGTATTTATGATACAGCTTCAGTGTAGAGCCGACAGCAGGGGTGGGAGGAAGTTTTGTTCTGAACCTCCTGGCCTAGCCCTAGTCTCAGACACCTGTTTATACTCCATCGCGCGAAGGTTTTATTGAGTCTGTTCCCCCAAGTCTAGGGGCCCTGCCGTGGATCTATTTGTATACACATATCACAGGTTTTGGAAATAACTCCAGCACATAAATGCCGTTATTTCCAACAGAGTTGGTGTAAACCATATTTACTACTCAAACGCTCAGCTAAAAATCGAGCTGCAAGGAAACAGTAGCAGCAGCAACAACAACAACAAAGGAACCGGTGACAGCTACAAACCACAACCACAAATCAAACAAATTCGTAAAGTGGCCTTGAGGTGGGAAGCACAAAGCAAAAACATAGCAAGATGGCAGGCAGCAGCAGTGCTCAACACGTTGGAAAGAAAATTGAATTAGTAATTCCCTGCTCTGAATTAAGTACAGACTGCATGTGGGGAGCAGACAGGGATAGAAAAAGGAGAGGGAAAGGTACCGAGGGAGGGGGGACACAATGAGCAGCGCTAGTTTTTCTCAGTACCATAAAAATCTCCACAGTCTATGTGATCGCAGACAAGGGGCTCTCAGGCTCTGTACAGAGGGTGCTGGAGCTGTTACTGGCATTCAACAGCTCTTTGATATCCAGCATTGTCCCAACAAGAGGAAACATCGGAGGGGCAGCACCCCCACAAGTCAAGACTCTCCCCTCCCTTGGAGGTGTGAGCTGTCTTGCTTCCTACTCCAATCAAGAAAGATAAAGCCACAACACCGGAGCCACACTCACACCCCACGTGGGAATTTTCATTCATTCATTTCTTTGACAAGCATTTACTAAGTACCTACTATGAGTTTGGCACTAGAAAGGATAGAAATCTATGTAAGACATTATAGTCTAATAGGAGACAAAGAGACATTAAATAAGAAAATGATGGTAAGGAGGAAAATGAGCTTCTCAGAAAAAAAAAAGTCCAAAAAGCAGTATATAATTGGTGATCAAGGGAGGAGTGATACAGGTGCTAAGTGTTGACCAAGTCCCAAGTGAAGAGAAAGCACTATAGGATGGGGTGAGCCTGGAAGGCTGCAAAGAGGAGGGGGGGCTTTGAAAGTAGAGAGGACTGAGCTGCACAGAATAGAGAGAGAACCAGGATCAGTGTGGGAGAACTGTGTGAGGTAAAGACCAGAGGTGGGAACACACCATGGCATGTTTGGAAAGTCTAAAGAGACCACTCTGACTGATGTGCAGATTGTATAGGAGAATAGAAGCAGTAAAGTTAGAAAGATTGTTTGTTCCTATTAAATACTAACCAAGCTGATGTCAGGGATTGGGTCATGGTGGAAATTAACCTGTAATAGACACAAGGCAGACTTCAATAGAAGGAAAACCCATATTCTTATATTCTACATAAATTTACATCTAAGGAGAATGAGTAGATGCAGGAATAGACACATGGCTATGTGTGGAAGAGGGTGGGTGTATCTGTCTGCAGCTTCTGTGTGCGTCCACAGGCCGACATGTCTGCACTGGGTCTTCAATGCCCCCTCCCTCCTGGGAAGCACTGAACCAGTGTGGTGTACTTACAAATAGGCCTGCTTCCTCTCTGGCAAAATCTGTGTGTTTGGAAGAAAAGGTGGAGGGAGGGACCACGGGAGAAGGAGACAGAGATATGGTTCTTCTATGCCAGCAGAAGGTACTTGAACTCTGTGGGAAGGTCGGCTGTTTGTAATGGGGATGAGTTGAGAATCGCCATAACCTAGAGCAGACAAAGTGTGAAATATGCATTTTTCTCTTTCATTTTACACCGTTTTTACGAGACCTCTGTGTAGATGCTGCAAGCAAAGCCCTTGGCTCGAACCCTGCGGAGTTGGCAGATTTATTACTGAATTTTAAAAAAATGAAAACAGTTCAGCTGTCTAGCCAGGTAGAAGGGATTATCTCTACTTGAAAGAAACCAGGCCAAAAAAAAAAAAAAAAGACTTGCTGTGGTGAAGAGAAAGACCCCTGCTCTGCCCAAAGCTGTGTGACCTCCAGCTGCAGCCAAAATCACTAATTCTTAAGATGCTTCTTAATCCCAGCTCTAGCCTGGCTATGGGAACAGTCTCTCTCATGAGCACCCTCAGTCTCTCTTTATGGCAAACCCTCCCCTGGTAAAATTGCAGGTCTGATGCAGACTGCTGAGCCTTCCGCTGACCATGGAGGGGAAGGGCCCAGGCCTGGAAAGCAGCCCCCAGCTGGGGCCGATGGCGGGACCTGGGTCTCAAGCAGCAAGTTGACACCAGGTTTCCAGGCTCCCAGAGAAGCACCAAGTCAAGAACACTTGTATTCAGACCTCTGCCTCGACTCTACCAAACCCAGGGCTCAGACCACAGCCAACCCAGACTTGAGTCAAAACCTAATCACATTTTCACAAATAATAAGGCTGTAAGAGTACCAAAAATGGATCATTAGAATTGATAAAATGCTCTTGCACTCACATGATCTCATTTGACCAATTTTCCATTTTAACAGACTTGACTGAATGTTTGCTATGTGCTAGGCACTGGGTGTATGAAAATGGAGGCCCTGCCCTTGGACGACACTCAGTCTACCAGGCTGCCTCTCCCAGCCCCCACTCACATAGGTATTATTTTTATGCCCACTGGATGGTTGAGGAAACTGGGACTCAAAGAAATTAAGTACTGGCCCAAGACCACAGAGCCAGCAAAGGAAAAATCCATACCCGGGAGCTGGCTCAGAGGAACCCACATCATGTAGTCTCCACACCTCTTGGGGTGTCTCCTGTCCTCCCCTCACCTCCCCTGCCATCCTCAGAATACACCCTCTCAGTGCTCTCCTCCAGTGAGCTGTGTTGCTTCTTGCTTTTATCGAAGGCCACACTCACCCAGAGGAGAAGATCTGCTTCAGATGAACCACCCTCCTGCTCCTCAGTACCTGAACCCATTGTCTTGTTCCTGGCTTCTTACTGCTTGCTTGCCTTGGCCAAGAAGAGTCTTTGACCCTTCCCACCTCCAAGGCCCCTAACTCCTGTCTGCCCCCTGGAAACTGAAATCCAGAAGTCCTCTGCCGGAGCTTCTTTGCCACGCCTACTGCAAATGAAGGAGTCCTGCCCTCAGCTCACCTCTCATCAGCCTGGCCCCAGCACCCACCTCTCCTGACAGGTCCTTCCATCCTGTGTGACCTCCCCACCCTAGGCCTCAGCCTTCACCTCCCTGTCCCACACCCCTCCCCACACTGCAGCCCCCAAAGATGTAAGGGGATTAATGTTTACGAAGTGCTGTGAGGAGGAAAACAGCCAAGCATTTCTCATCCACAGGAAGAAAGCAATTTTAATTGAAAAATGAAATCACAGATTACATGCAAATCTTTGTTGGCAAATTTCAATTACCACCAAATTAAATGCATAGCTAAGCTAAGCATCTTTGGGACAATCCATTTAATGTTTTCATGGGACATGTCCACAGCAATCAGAGGTAGCATGATAGGTATCCTCCTACAGAATGAGCTCCCCGTTCTCCCCCTTCCCCAGGGAACAATAGAGGGAGCTCAGGCACAAGCTGCTTGGGGTCCCCACATCCGGACCTTAAACAGGCCTATCTCGGCTGGGAAGTGGCCAAACAGAGCAGGAAGAGAGGAGTTCCAACTGGTTTTACCCATGTAGCTTCCTGTCTTTCAGAAAAGCAGGCGTCAGCAAAGGAAAAATTACAAAATATTCTACTAACGACCATATTAAAAATTACCCAAAAGAATTACCCTGTCTTTCCCTATTACTTTATCAATGAGAACATTGAGGCTCACAGCACCGCTTGATCACGCAGAGGCAGCCAGCTGCAGAGCTGAGACATGCCCAGGACAGGATTTTGTTCCTAAGGAACAGGGTCCACACTCTGCTAGGGGCTGGGGGTGATAAAGCTGCTTCCACACTATTTATTATTATATCCTCCTATTCTATTTCACACCGGTGGTTGTGTCAGGGACGTTGCTCACTGCCACATCCCATTCAGTACGTTCAACACGCAGGTACTGAGGGCATAGGGCGCACCAGGTACAAGCTGGGCACTGGGACCTCAAACCCAGAAAGCCAACACTCGTGTTCCTCACCACCGTGACTGTGTCCTGCAAGGACTGCGTCTCCCCATGAGACTGGGTGCTGCCACCACCATGCCTAAGACGGGTTTTAGTCTCGCCAACCAGACTGTAAGCCCCTTAAGAAAAGAACAGATCATTGATCTGTGCATCTCCACCTCAAGGTCCAGCATATGTTATGACCTCCTTAATGTATATTAATGGAAAATAATCCACATTTGAAAGAAAATTCTAATATCATTGTGGCTGTTACTCAGAGAAACTGGGGATATCCGTGTGACGTTT
Source organism: Hipposideros armiger (assembly GCF_001890085.2). Lineage (NCBI taxonomy): Eukaryota > Metazoa > Chordata > Mammalia > Chiroptera > Hipposideridae > Hipposideros > Hipposideros armiger. The sequence goes on from NW_017731734.1 coordinate 1,225,006, forward strand.
ACCCTGAGTATCCAGGAGGTGTCTTTCATCCAAGCAGGAAGTTTCCTGTCACTGTGAGATTATTGCTGTGTTGGCCAATACCCAAGCAGCTAGAAGACGCCAAGGAGGATTCAATTAAGCAATAGGCATGCCCATCGGAGCATCTGCCTGGCCCTGCGGCAACCCTGCTCTTGCCTGGCGTCAGACCCCAGGACCTTCTGACACCTGGGGGGTGGAGAGCGTCAGGAGGATGTGATTTTTCCAGCCTGTCCCCAGAGTGGGAAGACAAACTGTTCTATGAGTTGGAACAGCTGCCATATCCAGGGCCCCCATCCTGAGTCTGATGAAAAAAGCCAGGAAGAGTGTGACAGGCCTGGGCTGGTGGGGAGAAAGTCCCCCTCCACAAGGTCTGGGGCCCCAGCAAGGGCGGCTCTCACTTCGACTCCTCCTCTGCAGAGCATGTGGGTTCTCGAGGCCTTATCTGCCAGATGGCTCCCGGAGGGGATGATTTATGAGGTGCAGAAAGCTCGCTGATAAATTTTACTGCAAGTCCCCGGCAGAAGACTGGGGGTAGCAACAGCCCAGCGCAGGCAGCTCTAATGGAAAGTGCCGTCACCAAAGAGCAAAGCATTATTTATGACTGTCTGTAATGCCGTTCGGGGGAAATTCATCATCGCCTCCCTGCTCTGTGCATGCGGGGACAGCAGCACTGGGGGAGGGGAGCACAGGACAGGTGGGGAACAGTGAGAGCTTCTCTGGGAATCTGCCAGTGGAGAGCAAGGCCATATTTTCCCTGAGTGACCCAGCTCTCCTTGTCAAGCTCTGTCAAGCACTGACCTACAAATTCCTTCACTGTCCTTCTCCCCCCACCACTGTCCCTGACCCTCACCTCCCTCCACCAGCCAAAACGGAAAGAAGAGAGAAAAAGCATGGCGTTTTCTTGTTTCTGTGTAGAGTGCAGATTCTTACCCATCCACAGAGTTGAGGGCAGCATTTTCCAGAAGCAGAGGTCTAGACCAAATGGCCACTCCAGTCCCCACCAATCTCACAACAAGAAAGGGGATGTTCGCCCATTTTGCAAAAATGTTCTCAAGAAATGGAGACAAGGGACTCAAACAGAGACAAGACAGTGACCTAGCTGTGGTCACTAGGTGGTCAGAGCCAAGGAGCTTATAAGGCTGGAGGCCCTAGTGGGCCCTGAATCATTCTTCCTTCTGACACACAGCATGCCCCTAAGGTGGATGTCAGGTGTCCTGTGTGCTCAGCTGTGTGTTTCCACCATATCAACAAGTAAGGCCCGAATCCCTATTCTTCTTATTGGTATCTATAGAGTATGGTAGCCATGAATTACCATCTGCCTTACATTTGAATTATTTATGTCTAAGTCTGTTTCTATTATCAAATTAAGTGCTCCTTGAGGCCAGGGTCTATATCCTATTCATTTTTATATTCACCTCAGTAGTTAGCAGAGTTTCTGGCACATAGTAGCCTTTGATAAATGCTTGATAATAGCATTACACTGGCAGATGTAAGATATACTGGGATTGTGGCCCCATGTGTTCTTATGAATCTGTCACCATGCTGGTATTCATAGCATTTCAAAGAAGCTTGTCCACCACCCACACATCCATCAGCATGGTATAATGGAAAAAGCACTAGATTAAGAGTCAGAAGGGGTAGGTTCTAGTGGGCAGCAACCCCAAACATTCTCTGAGGACATAACATGGGCCAAGTCAGATCTCACCAGTAGTACAACGATTAAACTCGCGCAGCTCAGCTTACTTTGACACGCCTTGGCATGCTGCGGAGTAAAGGAATAACGAAGCCTGCCCCACCTAACTTCCAGGACTTCAGTGAGAACGTGAGCATGGTGAGCAGCAGGAGATCTGAGTTCTAGGAAGGGAGGGAACAACTTGTATCACATGGTTCTCCATGCCAAGAAGAACGCTAAGGTGCTTTGAATGTGTTATCTTGTTTAAATTCCTTCACAACAGTTCTAGCAGGTCAGGTTTACTATTATACTCACAGTATAAATTTGAAAGCCCCGTGTCAGCTCCTTCATTAACTCGCTGGATGACCTCAAGTTGAATCATTTTACCTCCTGGGCCTTTTATCTCATCTGAGAAATAAAGGAGTGGGACTAGATGCTTCATAAGATCCCTTCAGCTTAAAATCCCTGAGAAGCATATAGGCATGATGTCACCCAAGCAGTGAGGACAGTTCTAGCCCATTGGAGACGGAGTGTGAATGGGTGATCAGCATGTCCAAGAGGAACAAGCTTTGCATGAAATTCCTTAAATATCTGCTTGAAGATCTGAGATTTAAATTCACCCCAACATAAAATACCAGACGATATAGCACCAGAAACCACTGTGACTCTCCTCTGAGGAGAGAAGAGTCTGTCAACTTCAGGCCCAGGGCGGAAGCAGGCTAAAGAGGTCAGGGGGACAGGAGATGCCTCAAGAGACTGTTCTCCAGAGTTGTCTACGCTCTGCCCATCCTGAACTGGTTAAGGACATTGGTGATGATGCTAGTGACAAGGCCCCATCACTCTCTGCCAGTTTCATAGCTGACATTTTTTTCTAGAATTGTGACATTTTAAATCAAGAAGAGACATGCTTATGGCCATTAGTCCAACAGATTTGCATGGAAACTGAGGACCAGAGTGGTAAAATTATTTGCCTGAGACAATGGAGCTACTTAGACACCAGACCTCTTGACCACTGATCTGTGCTTTTTCATATGCTGGATGATCAGTCAGTCTGGTGGGCCCAGGGTGGGTCCTCTCCACGCAGACTTCTCAGAATACACGCTACAGGAAGCATCCAGGTTGTTCCACGGAAAACCACATGTGTAAAGATCACATTGGTGGTTCTTCTTTTTTTTTTAATTAATAACAATGGTAAAGAACAGTCTTTTAACTTTTCAAAAGTATGAATTTGGGGCATAAAAACAATTCTAATGCAGTTTGTTGATACAAAAGTAGGCAAATAAAAGATCTAGTCCTCAACTTGATTAATTTTGATCAATAAGAATACCAGAGTTTAACAGATCACCATTATTGTGTTTAGTAAGAGCCCTTCTCAGTTCTGACTTGAGGTTTGCAACATTAATGATGGCTCTTGGTTTGGGTTCCAGCAATATCACAGAACAGAATATTTCTTGGAAACAGCAGTTGGAGTACAAAAATAAGAATAAAAAAATTGGAGTCAGACAGCCTTAGGTTCAGGAATCACATCCAGGGCCATGCTTAAGAGCTGGCTTGGGATGCCAGAGGGCCCCGGTTCGGATCCCACATATGAGGGCCAGTGACACTGCCCTCTACAGCTAAGATGCCGAACAACAGCTCAACCTGGAGCTGGGCTGCCGTGAGTCGCCAGCGACGACGTAGGCTGCAGCCCTTGCTGCAGTGGGTTGCCATGGGCTACCATGTGTAGCCAGCAGCCAACGTGAGCGGCCAGCAGCCGCTGTGAGCAGCCATCCAGAAGCCGGCGACTGATCTGCCTCGCCAGAGAAGAGCGCAATGATGGTGCCAACTTGGGCCAGTGAAGCAACGTCCACAACAAGACTGAAGAACAAGACAAAAGCAACTTGTCTGTT
>NW_017731734.1:1233841-1236394 GCF_001890085.2 Hipposideros armiger
TGAAGTCCCCCAAGGTAAGTACCCTCTGTCCTACCCTGAGCCAAGTCCTCTGAAGTATCCAGCCTCTGGGCAGCAATAAAATATCCTGGAGCAATCTTGCCCTGCTCTGGGTCCAGGTAGAGGAATATACGGAAGAGGGGTACAGAGGGCTTCCTCCTGGCCACACCCTAAAGGGGGTTTTTCCTCCCAGAGGCACACAGAAGAAAGGTCTATACACAGCATTTAGTTCTAACGGGGTTCCCTCCCTTCCTTACACGTATACTATGAGGACAAATGAAATAATATACCTGAAGTGTTTTGAGAGCTTTCTAAGTGCAACATAAATATAATGATGGAGCTGCTGATGCTGATAACAACAACAGTGGTGATGATGGGACTATATCCATGGTCATAATTTAAGGGAATATTTAAAATGAGAAAACCCAACCAAAATCAATCCACTGAACTTTATTTAGAAGAGAGGCCGCTAATAAAAATATTATGGGAATGTGAACTCTTGGGAAATAATAGTGATTTTCTTCTATTAAAAGGCTCATCAGATCCATTTCCAAAGTACAGTTCAGTTATTTGTGGGCTCTTTGCCACTCAGTGCAACAAGTTCTCTAAAAAAGAGAGGGGGTGGGGAGAAGCCATCCGTGATGTGCGCTGAAGCCCTGGGTTTTGGAGACACAACTGGCCTGTATTTCTAGACCTATTGCCAACTATTTCCATTTACTGAGGGAGCTGGCACTGGTGAAGCATCTGCCTTTGATTTCCTTCCTTATTCTCTCATTCCCCACCCCATCAGCAGCTGCTGTATAGCTTGCATTTAGAGTCATTAATAATGGGACAAAAATGGGCTGGTGGTGTCTTTCTCAGAGTTGGGGAAAGGCAACAATAAATGTACCCAAAGAAGAGAACACAACATGGAATGTACTTGGACTACCCACTGCAACAGCTAACAGAATGATCCCATGTAGTATGGGTCTGATCCCTATTTGTTCAGGTCAGCCTCTTTAGGGAAGTGGGGGTGGGGAGATTAAAATCTCAGACTAAGGGCAAGTAAGAGGAGTTTGGGGCAATGTGGAACTGGGCAAAGGGGAGGCAAAATCTCATCGCAGACCCAAGCAGCAGATCCCCACCATCTTCTGTTCTGTCAATGAAATAGTAGTGGAGAAAATGTTGCTCTAATGCCATGAACCTAATATCTATACCAACAAATCAGGGAAATTGGAAAAAAAGAATGAGAATATCTTTATCCTGGCCTCACAGCCCCATCAGCAATTTCCATTTATATTTTGAGATTCTCACTACACTAAATGTTATAAAATTTCTCCCTACTTTCAGTGAGTCTTTGGGCTCCATAAAAATGCACTTCGTTTTTAAGATAATAGTAAAGTTTTACTATTATCTTAATGGTAACAGAAAATGGTAAATAGGATTCATTGGGTGTAATACAACTGACTGATTGGCAGGGGCTGGCTGGAACACCAGGGTACTCTGAGGGGAAGTCCAGCTCAGGGAGCAGACCTGCCGGGTTCAATTAGTGATGTCTGGCAGGACACAGTCAAGGGAAAGTCAGAAAGACCTCACTTCCTTCCAGCTCTACTTCAAAGTATGTTACCTCCAAAGGAGGAAGAGTCCTCAAAATTGATTAAAAAGTGATATTTGCGTGTCAAGTTTCCATTCGTACTTCCGCTGAGAGTTTGTTTCCCATTCTTGTTATTTTTTCTAACTAAATTAAAGGTGTATTCAGGAATCTGTGTGTTCCTGGTCCAGATAAAGTAGGAAACAATCTAAACTCAGACCAGTAACAGAACCTCAGCAGTGCTGGACCCTGTGGAAAAGTTCACCCCAGCAGCACTTCCCTCCTCCCACCCAGAATTCCAGAAGTTAGTGTCTGTCATTTCTCCCTGTACGTGTGCCCTCAAAAACAGACTGCAGTGTGAAGAAAAGAACCACTCTTGGCATTCCTTTCCCATCACCCTGCCTTCCATTGAACTGTTCCTTTTACCCAAAATGCCCTTTTCCCCACTGCCTACTGTGTTTTCATTGCAACCCTACCAATCAATCACTTAAGGTCCAAACCAAGACAAACCTCCTAACAAAAGACTTGACAAAAATCTCACATTCCCAATTGGAATTATTTTTTCCATAATATTTAGTGACTTTATAAAAGCATTGCTGACCATCCGCCTTGTTATCCTAGTTAGTTGTGTGTTTGTCTGCTGCTCCTCCCTAGTCTGTGAGCCCCTGGAGAATAGAGACAGAATCATATTCATCATTGTAACCTCACAGCACCCACACAGTGAGCTGCCCTTATGGTTTTTTTACTTTATGACTGGGCAAAAGCAATATGCATTCAGTATTGCCCAGCTAGGCTGAGCAATGATGTTCAGTAGGTTAGGTGTATTAAATGCATTTTCAACTTGTGATATTTTCAACTTACGATGGGTTTATCAGGACATAGCCCCACCATAGGTCCAGGAACATCTGTACTCAATTAAATTAACCTGAAAAGGTAGCTAGGCTTTGTTTTGTTTTATAAAACCAAGAAAGAAAATAAGGCATGGG
>NW_017731734.1:1239009-1240184 GCF_001890085.2 Hipposideros armiger
CTGTTCTGTCAATGAAATAGTAGTGGAGAAAATGTTGCTCTAATGCCATTTCAAGGCTGGAATGGACATCAACAGGAGACAACAAAGACAAACACCAAAAGCATTTTGGAACTTGCTGAAGAATCTTAATTCTGAGTTCTAGGAAATATCTCCAAAATAGCCTGGAGAAGTGGACTGCAATAGCAGCCAAGGACTGAGATTAGCTGCAGAATAAAATCCATCATCGTTATTTTTCTTAAGAGATGGTATCTCCACCAAACAAGGCTGGACAAGGAGGCCATATGAAGTAACGCTTGGTTGTTCATATTGCAGTGCCTGTGCTCTTGGATTTACACAGCTGTTGGCTGGAGTGACCCTGGTTGGTCCTTGGGTGAACACAGGGCAGTTTCCTGTGCACAGAGGAAGCCAAACCACAACAGGCAAACCTGAGATCCTCACCCAGCCTGTGGCGCACCCTGGATGCACCATCTTCAGCTATTTGCCGCAAGAAAGAGGGAATTTTCATGACATCTCTCCTTAGTTACCATCCTGATTCAGCTCGAAAATTAGTGGAAAACTGTGGCATTTTTATTGATTCACAGAAAAATTATCTGTCCACTGACTGATAATCTACTTCCTGTCCTTCCAATTCAGAGCCCTGAAATACTGCATCCAGTGCAAAAGTGTTTCTGCATTTCATTGAAATAGCACAGAAATATGCATGTGTTTTACCTAATGGTAATTTAAAACATTTTTGTTTTTATATTAAAACACAGGTATGTTGCAAATAAAAACCACAATGAGATATCATCTCACACTAGTTAGAACGGCTATCATCAACAAGACAAATAATAACAAGTGTTGGAGAGGTTGTGGAGAAAGAGGAACCTTCACACACCGTTGGTGGGAATGCAGATTGGTGCAGCCGCTGTGGAAGGCAGTGTGGAGGTTCCTCAAAAATTTAACAATAGAATTACCATATGACCCAGAAATCCCTCTCCTGGGTATATACCCAAAAGTTCTGAAAACATTTATCGTAAAGATACATGCGCTCAGATGTTCATTGCGGCTTTATTTACAGTGGTCAAGCTGTGGAAACAACCAGAGTGTCCTTCGATAGATGATTGGATAAAGAAGATGTGGTATATATACACAATGGAATACTACTCTAATACTACTCTGCCATAAGAAAAGAT
>NW_017731734.1:1240519-1243250 GCF_001890085.2 Hipposideros armiger
ATATAGAGGATGCAGTACAGAATTATACACTTAAAACCTATGCAATTTTACTAACCATTGTCACCCCAATAAATTTTAATTAAAAGAAAAAACATACACAGGTATGTTATAATAGAACATACAAAATGTGGATGAATTTTTAATATTAAACACTAAAATTCAAGTATTTAACACTTGCTCTGAGATGTTTTAGGCCAAGATATCCCTGGGGCCTCTCATCCACCCCACTCTGCCTTTACCTGAGTGGAAAGGTCTAAGAAGCATTGCTCTCAGTTGGGTTCCCTCCTGGCTGGTCCACTCTCTAGCTAAGGGATTCCATTTAGGCATCTGTAGAATGAAATTGTAAAATCTTTTGAGTCTGGACATAGTCTACAGGGATGTGATTCTAAAACATTTTCCCCAGAAGGCTCCAAGGACAAAAGAGTCACGCATCATTTAGGATGATTGAACCAGAATCTCCATGTTGAAGGAGAATAAAACCTCTCCTTCTGAAAGGCTCTTAGCCTTACTAATTTATAATGTTTCCCTGGCCCTATGCCAGACTTTCTCTACCTAACAGTGCACAATGACCAGTAGCTCTACTCTCTTTCCTCTTTCCTGTTCCTTCATCTAAATAGTACCTCTCGCTTCCACTTTCACCCCATTCCAACAAGGTATTAAGATTTACTTCCAGAAGAAAAGGAGGCCATTCTCTCTCCAGCTTCATTATCACAGAAACCAAACTTTTTTCAAAGGCATCCACATGCAGGCACGGTCACTTTACCTTCCTGCCAATGAGGATACTGTCACCTTACTCTATGCCCCACAGCCCCTTACTGGTAAATCCAGTATGTCTAAGCCTGTCATGGAGTGAGAGAGAGAAAGAATCACTGGCCACACCAGCTTCTAGTTTCAACAAGAAGCATAGCTTTTGGACCTGATCATCAAAGAGAATCCTTCTATTCCCCAACCAGGCAAAGTAAAAGATACAGTTTGCAAATGTTGCTCTCACTCACAAAAAAATCAGCATGATAGTGGGCGATGCTTGGTGTTTCCTTATCACTTGACACTTTCCTAAATGCAGTCTCTGGTCTAAAAACATGTCAACCAAATCCAAGGCCACTTCATCTCCATGTATTCAGACCCATACCAGAACGGTAACTTGGCCCTTGTCTAAACAACAGACTCCTCAGGCAGTGTGGGTTTGCAGATTAGAATATAACCTAAGTATCATCCTTGGCTTATGTTCAGTCCATTCCAAGATTCGCTGGGATTCTGACCTCATTCTGAGCTCTCCAATTCATTCTCAAGGGATGTGGGGACTGTTTGACACAACACTCCTGGACTCAGAAATATTTTTGAGTAAAAAAGAGGGAAGCTTTAAAAAGAATGCTCAAGGGGCCGGCCAAGTGGCGTGATGGTTAAGAACTGGCTTGGGACGCCAGAGGACCTCGGTTCAGATCCCACATATGAGGGTCAGTGATACTGCCCTCCACAGCTAAGATGCTTTTGGAGCTNGGTTGGGTTTCTGGGAAGGCTCTTACTGCCCTGTCAAGTATTTGGGCTCTGTTGTGAAGCATAACCAGTGGGGATTAGCAGAGCAGCTAACAACAGACAGAGCTTGCCTGGAGATGTGGTCCCCAGAGCAGGCATAGCCCCATGCATCCAGCTCCTCAGCAGCCTCCCCAAGCCCTGAGGAATCAGAGCAGCTGGGTTTTTGTGCACAGCTACATTTGCTGCCATCAGTACTGCTATGCTTCCCAAGGTTAACAAGTGAGCAAGCAAGGGAAGCAGTAGGGACGAGGGAGGCTGGGGTTTACCAACAAATAGGTGTTGAGGCTGTGACATCAGCAGCCACTCTAGGACCTGAGTTTGCATGCTAGCCCTCCAGGAGTTGTTCATGTCCTCTTTGGCAATGTGCCTACAACATGATTTCTGACCCCAAATCAGCTGGGGTGCCTTGATAATGATGCCAGGGCCAACCAGTGGGTCTTCCTGTGACAGAGATAACCCAGGAGATGGAAGGACAAAGCTTCCACACATCATTTGGCTTTTTAGATAAAAATCACTTCTTGTAAAATTATAGACTTGTGAAGCTCATAAGTGTCTATCTGATCGTATATTCCAAGCTTTCCATTTCACAGATCAGGAAACTGAGACCCAGACATGCTAAGTGATTTGCTCAAGTGCCTCCATCTGGTTAGTGTCAGCAAAGGAGATGAAGCCCAGGCTGCCTTTTCTCCAGTCCAGCATTATTTCTAACACAAGCTTCACAATACACTAATTACTGATTACTAGCTTTCAACCTAGGTAAGAAAACACATGATTTCTGACAAGATGCTGATTAAAATGATAAACCTCTCCAAATTTGGTTTTCTATTTTCCCTTTCAGTTCTCAAAATCATACTGGACAGACAAGCTTAGGTTTTGCCAGGAGAGAAAATTAAATGAAGAAATTAAACCAACATATATTGCATGCCTACATCCCATCCATTATGCTCGGCACATCTATGTATGTTATCATATTAAATCCTCACAAAAATCCAGAAAGGGGGCATTAATAGCCCTTTCTTTATAAATTAGGAAACAAAGCCTGAGAAATGTTACGGATTGGCCCAAGATGCAAAGCTAATCAATGGCAGACTCAGGATTCAAACTCAGTTCTCCTGGGTCCCACACCAGTCTTTCTAATTGTTACAAGGTGCCACTCCCTTGGGATCTAGGCCTCTTGAGTTTCTCCCACAGACATTGT
>NW_017731734.1:1247995-1326157 GCF_001890085.2 Hipposideros armiger
CTCGTATTATCTGCAGACACTTTGTCCTAAGACCTTCCTGCCTGGCTTTGTTGGTCCTGGTGTCGGACAGCAGGGTGAGCAGTGAAACATGCAGGTTTAGTACATGTGACTTCAACAGAATATACGGGGGGATAGAATTTAATTCCTGTATTTACTTCATCACTCTCACCATCTCCATCTCCCCATTCCTGGTTCAAGCTAGACCCTCTACTTACTCCCAAGAAAAGGATGACAGAGTGGAAATGCCAAGAAAAACAAAAGAATTCTTCACTTTTGAGTTTCTAGGGAAAGCCCTGCAATATAAGGATTTTCAGAAATAATTTTAACTTTACTGGAGTCACCACCCCACTGACGTTAGAATGTAACACCCACCTGAGATGTGACCCCACTGTCTCTCTGGAATTAATTGTTATTTATAAAACACCTCAGACTGCAAACCTAAGAGCAGTTCCCCTACCTCCTCACCATTGCCCAGTGATCTTCCCTCCAAAATGTAGCTAGGAAAATCCTGTGGCAACCTCTCAATGCATCTCCTTAAATGTAAACAGTAGAAGTCATCTTGAATACTTATACCTAGCACTAGGCATCCCTGTAGTTAGGATAATGACGGCCTTTAGATACAGATAGTCTCCATGCAACGCAGCTTTGCACCATTCTCTTTGGCCCCTTTCTCACTAAAAGAATTTTTCATCCCATCTGGCTTCTAATTCTAGGGGGGAAATTTATCAGTTTTCAGAAGAAAATTAAGACACTCCCAAATCCTCCATTATCCTCTGTTGGGATACCTGTACCTCAGTCTTCCTCTCTGCCAAATGGGTCACATGAATGGGGAGACCCAGGGAAATAACTCACAGTATCAAGGAAATGATAGAATACAAAAAGTGAAGGTGTACCCTAGTGATCATTACATAGAAGGGAACAGAGAGACCTAGAGAGGGGAAGGAACTCAGCCCAGTCACAGAGGGTCAGGGTAGAAGGAGGAATCCCCACTCTCAACCCCACCCCCAGTCATCTGGTTCCCAGAGCAATGCTCTTTCTGCCACACAATAACTCTCCTCAATGGAGATCAGTGCCTTCCAGTCCTGCCCCCACCTGGTGTTGAGATGGGTGGAGGGGGCAGGCAAAATCTTATCTCTTATGGGGAAACGGTGGCACTTTTGATTCACTGCCAGGGGACCTCCAGCCACCTGGAATTCCTGGCTCCAGCATGCTCCCCTCAGTCCCCATATCTGGGTAAAGGCTTCCACTCAGCATGTGTGTAACTCAGAGCCACATGACACTGAAATGCTAAGTGAAGAGCAATTAACTTTTGCTTCTGAAAACCCACTTTAGCTTTCCATAACTCTTTGGGGGCCATTTCAACTAAGCCAAACCTCCCGCACAGTCTCCCTCAGCAATAAATTACCTTCCTGGCTTTAATTAGCTGCCGGAGTGCAAAACGGGGCTGGGTGCTGACGTGGCTGCTTTCCCCACAGGTCCCATTCTGTCACACAGACTCCATGAGGATGGCAGCTTCGGGGAGCGGCTGGGCTGCCTCAGTGGGGAAGTGGTCTGTGACTCCTTACCTGCCCACAAGGTGCGGGGGCATCCCAAAAGTCCAAGCCAGACTGGGGCTAAATTCCAAAGCAGATGAAATTAGTTGAAGAGGCCTCAGATTCCTCCTTCAGCTCTCCTGGACCCTACGTGATATGCCCCCAGACCCAATTTCCCTCTCACCAACCTCACCTTCCTACAAACTATCCCTAAAACACATGCATACACACACACACACACACACACACACACACACACACACAGAGCCCCCAGGTATCCAATATCTTTATCTCCCTTATCATTCTTGCTAAGGGAGAGATTACTGACAGAACTTACTATATGAGCCCTCCCAGGAGAATTTGCTATATAACTGCGAACTAAGTTTGAGTCCAAATGAAAAAAAATCCCTAAGCCTGTGATTGTAGTCACATCTATAGGCTGAAATGGTACTGGCTGGGATTGAAAGAAATAAAAAAGCACCCTCAGAATCCCCAACATCATTCCAAGCCCAAGGTTAAGATTTGAGGTTCAGTCAACCCTGCGTCTAGCTGGAAGAGTGACCCTCAGCAGGTCCTTTCCCTTCTCTGGCCCATTTTCCCAGGTAAAAGCTGTGATGGATGAACCCCAGTCATCTTGAGCCCTCTGTCCTGTGATCCTGAAAGTCCTGTGTGTATATGTGTGTGGGGTGGGAGAGGGGGATGAGTGGGGAAGACACCTTCTAACCCAGACCTCAGTGCATGCATGTTTTCACTCATCCCTCTTGCTTTCTTCTAGTTTTCCATCTGAACAAGGGGGCAGCATCCTCATGACCTGAATTGCACCATCCACGTGGAGCCAGGACCCCAGGCTGCTGCACCCACTCAACTCCATCTGGAGAGCTGTCTCCAGTGACCATGGAGGACCCTGGGAAAAAGCTAAAGCCCCTTTTCTCACTCTGTGGAACACACTTATGCTAATCACTGCTTCTCCTCAAGGCCCCAGCTTACACTTCCCCTGACAAGCGATAACCTTCCAAAGCCCAATTACAGACTGCTTTCCACCGCCCTTTCTTTCTTAGGGAAAAAAAATAAAATAAAAAGTCCAAACACGAAGGCCCACAGCCAGGCCCTGCTTGTCGGAGGCGGGTGACAGGCGCTGGGCACAGAGCTCCCTCTGATTAAGGGTGTGAGCGTCTCGTTGAGCTCTGAGTGGAGCCAGCGGAGATTCGCCGTGATCTCCCTCCGCGCCTCCCCAATTAACAGGCCGCCTGTCGGGGCGCGGGCGGAGGCCGGCAGGCAGGTACCCGGCCTGTCACAGCCGCCAGACAGGCCCTCGCGCCAACCCATCGCTGCCTGCCGGTGCCGCCCCCGCCGTCTGCTTCTTCCCCAGCCTGTCACACTCCCGATGTGGTGCGAAGTGAGTGATTCCTGCAGCCCAGCGAGAGCGCAAGGACTGGGAGCTGCAGTGGTCTCCAGCAGCCTCTCTCCATCCATTCCTGGAAGGGGCCTGTGTTCACCTTCCACCAGGAGTCCATCTTCCTCATCCCGGCTCTCCATGCTCAGTGATCCCAAAAAAGGATTTGTAACAGAGGGACTTCCCAAATGCATGTAAGACAATTTGAGTGGTGGTACTTTGGGACTCATAGGAAATGGACAACAGAGCCCTGCCTGCTCAAACGGAGAAATTTGACCAGGCTATTTGAGTCAAATCACCATTGACTTTTCTGGCCCAACCAACTACACACCAGCCTTGCTTCTATCAAAAGGACACTAGGCTGAGATTCTAGAAGCGCCTCACAATTTCAGCTCCTGCCCGAGCTATCCAACACAATGAGATGTCTGGCTCCGGGTGCCATAGGTCAGGCCCCTTACTTTCGCCTGCAGGCTTGGCCTCACTCCAGGCACAGGGAGGGACCAAGTTCCCATGGCTAGGTCTCCTGTTAAGGCGCAAGCCCTCCATGGTCGAATAGATCTTCGTAACTACTACCTATTCAGTGATCTGAGTTAGAAATCTTTACTCTTGCCAGCTTTCTTAGGGGAATACCCAGCCCTCGAAGGCTAACTCTTCACCTGCCTGAATAGCTGAGTGGTGCTGGCTTTGTAATCCTCCGTAGGAAGAGAAAACCCACCCATCCATGCTCTTCCTAAACCAAGGGTGCCTTCTACACAGACAAGAATGTGAATCGTGCCCCTTGGACTAGAGTGATGTGGTGGCCCTGATTCTATCCTGCCACCAGGGCTGGAAATCAATACTCAGGTTCAGCCATTGTTGACTTGGTATCCTCAGGAAATGTCTCTGCCCTGTATCTGCTCCTTACATCTGTGTCTCAGGCCTTTCAGGCTGTTATAACAGAATGCCATAGACTGGGTGCTTTATAAACAACAGGAATTTCTTTCTCACAGTGTGGGAGGCTGAGAAGCCCAAGGTCAAACTGCTGGCAGATCCAGTGTCCAGTAAGGACCCACTCCCTGGTTCATAGATAGACCTCAGTCTTCTTACTGTATCCCCTCATGGCAGAAGGGGCAAGCCAGATCTCTGGGGTCTCTTTTAATAAGGGCACTAATCCCAATCATAAGGGTGCCACCCTCATGACCTAATCACCTCCCAAAGTCCTCACCTCCTAATAGCATCACCTTGGGGAATAAGATTTCAACACATGAAGTTTGAGGGAACACAAACATTCAATCTATAGCACTCTGTCTAGAAAGAAATCTACTCACCCTGGCACGAATTCATGGCTTTGCTATATCCAAAGAAGGCTGGATAGGAGTATGTGTGCCCATCCTGAAAATGAGTAAATTATTTGGGATGCCTCAAAGTCAATGTGAGGTGAGGAGAGAGAGTGGACCACATTGGCAAAGGATGGGGTAAGGATGTAGAATGATAAATGCAGCTGGGTTCAAAAACCCCTGAAGGGCAGGGACTATATCTTATTGGTCTTCCTATGCCTAGTGTTGAGGGTAGTGACTGAACATAGTGAATACTCAACAAACATTTGATGAATGAAGATGGGACAGGTGTTGGGTTATACAGTGGCCCTCCTAGCTTCTTCAGCACCAGCAAGATTTAGTATATGTTCACAATACCTTCTTTAGGCATCAGTTCAACTACCATCACCTCTATGGACTGCCCTGTAAGGAAAGAAGGAGGTAAGGAAAAGACATCCTGAGAAAAGAGAGACCAAGGATTAAGAATGGTGAGAGAGCATACTTGGACCAAGTCAAGCAACGTTTCTCCTCTTCACCATATACCAGGAGCTCTGGCATTTAGGGCAATGTCAAACAGCTCTAGGAAGCCATCATATGGTTCAGAATTTGCAAAGTGGTACTAGAAGCTGAGAGCAAGAAACGAAGGAAGTAAAGAGAAATGATCTGCTCCAAACTGGTCGCTAAGCTACAGAAATACTTACAAATATATAACCTTTCATTTGCATGTGGCAACATCCCCCCTTGTAGAGCAGAATATAAAGTGATGGAGATGTAGATAAATAGAAACTAAATGTCAGCTCCTATCCATGGCAAGGAAGAACATATATCAAATTCATTAATTATGATCCAATTTGTGCTTGCACTGTGAAGGATAATCATTTGCCATCAAAGAGATGCCCTTCCCTTGTTAAAGCCATTGAGACTCTCAGGAAGTGCTCAAGGGTTTGAAATTCTGTATTTGAATTTCACACATGCTTTTTACTGCTGGGACCAAAACTCAATCAACACTTGAGAGTGCTGACACCAACATTCAAGCCACAGGGGTCTTCACTCCTTCATAACAGACCTACAGATAGGACCTGGTTAATAAATTTGCTAATTTGTTCTGCTCTGGATTTGAGAGAGAGAGAAAGAGAGAAAGAGAGACAGAGAGAGAGAGAGAGAGAGAGAGAGAGAGAGAGAGAGAGAGAGACAGAGAGAGAGAGAGAGAGAGAGATACATTTTATTTTAATAGAGTTGAAGCAGGAATAAAATGACCCAGGCCAAGTTGAAGAAGGGAACAATTAACCTCATCTCTCTCAAATGTCCAGGGCCCAGCTGCCCAAGAGTGGAAACCATGTCCTCACTTTTATCTCAAAGCCAAACCAACATGAACATGTTGCTTAGAGACCAGCCTTCTCTTTCAACTCTGGCCCCAGGCCTTTGGTCCATGCCCAGATAGGGACTGAGTTAGAAGCCAGAACTCAGAGGTTATTATTCTTTTCTTCAAAGCTCTTGAGCAGGACCTAAATTCTGATTTGCCTTTTCCATACCTATTTATTTCTTGTTCTAGGATTCAGGCTGAGCCAGAGAAGGTCATTGGATTTTCCTGATTCGGCACACTAACACTCAATGAAAGTATATTAAATAGTATTGGTACCACAGAATGGAATGCAATGGACTGGAATATAGGTTTTAAAAAACCTTACTGCCATCTAAAGTGAACTTTCCTTTCCTGAAGCTTCCCCACTAGAAGCAGAGGAGTCTTCATAAAGTCTGTAGCATAACATATCACATAGCATTATCTATAGCATACATAGCATAAGTAGCTTACGCTACAGCATATAGCATAGTCTATAGCCTACCGTAGTCTATAGGCCACTTGCCTTGAAATGGGGTTTTCATGTGCAGCCAAAGACAATAATAATATTGAAATCTCTCACAACCTAATGAGATACTAATGTTATGTTCATTTTATATATGAGGAAACTCTAGCCCAGGGAGTTAAAGTAACTTGCTCAAGATCACACAGCTAGTAAGGGCACAGAAGGACTTCAGACTTAGCCCTCTGTGAATAAACTAGCCACAGGCAGTCAGGAGGCTCCAACCTCTGTGTGGAATATTATTAGTTTGGCACACCTTCTCTATCCCGGAGGACCCATGAGAGACATGAGTGCAACAACACCTTCTTGAATTACTGACAGAGGAATTTCCTCCTTGTGATTTCTCTTGCTTTGGTATCAAGCAGCTGAGTTGTCCTTGTAGCTCCCTCCTCGTGAGGCCAGGGCAGTTATAACTGCATTGAACAGAAGGGAAAGCTCAGGCAGAGAGAGATGTGACACAGTGAGGAGTCAGTGGTCAAACCCAGATCAGACCTGAGTTACCTTGTCCCTCCCGCAGACTCCCTTCCACGCCCCGGGGCACGGCTCTGCCTCCTCCCCTCCTCCACCTGTCTGTACTGCCAGCCCTGGGGTATAATTGACAGCCCTAGACTTCAGGGATCAAGCCTTTCAGATAGAGTTCTTGACACCAGCTGCCTTTGGAGTGGGCAGGCAGGGTGGGGAAGGTCTGTTGGGGGGAATGAAGGACAAGGCCTTTTCCAAAAATAGAGTGAGAAAAGACCAGAAGAGTAGGTGGAAAGTCACAGGGAGAGTAAGGCAGTGGCTGCTCGGAGCACCAGCCCAGTGGGAGAGAGGGGCTCAAAACACTACATCCAGAGAGGCCAGGGTGCCACTCAAGGCCCCCCTCCACCTGCCCAAACAACACCCAGATTCTCTCCTCCCAGCCTCGCAACCCAAAGGCAGTTTCTAAAAGGGGATTTCTGGGCCTAGACTGGTTTGGGGGTTTTATTCTCTTCCTCCAACTCCCACTGAGGCTTCTTTCTGAAATTCTCTAAACTGGAAAAAGTGAGAAGCATATTATGTCTCCTGATGGATGTGGATTCTAAAATATGACACTCTGCCTCCGTAAGGGCCTCCTGGTACACACGTGTCCCAGTCGAAACCCTGGCTCACATTCTACCCCAAACATCTGGCTGTACCTGCCACGTCCCCAGCACCATGCTTATGAGAGTACAAAGTCGAAAACAAAGTCACTGCCCCGAAGAGACTTACAGTCTCCTAAATTAAGAGTTTTTATTCTGTCACTACAAACTCAGAGAGACCATTAAGAACCTGTGCCTCAGCTGCCCTTCTGAGTCCTTTGGCAAAACATGCAATCCTCACTCATTAGGGCCAGATCACAAGCGCTGACCACTCCTTTAGGGGATAATAATAGCATGCATTGATTGAGCACCTACTCTGTGCCAGGCACTGGGCAAGGGGTTTAATAAATATTCATGATGTCCCTAACCCTATATGTCAAGAGATGTATTGTTATGTCCATGAGGAAATGATGGCTCAGAGAAGTCAAGCACACTTCTCACAATCCTCCAGCCAGCTAGGGCAGAGAGACAGGATTTAAATCACACATCCCAGAATGTGACGGATTCACCCTTAAGTAGAGTGGAGAGTTGAATCACAATAATAATTGAATAAACTGTCAGGGCCAATTTCCACAGCGTTTACTGAACACATGTGAAAAACAATGTTGAGATTGATGGTGTAAATGGGGACAACCTCTTTGGAGAGCAATGTGGCAATATCGATCAAAATTTTAAATGCACAAATCCTGCATGCCAGAAATTTCATTTATATGAATTTATCCAGCTGTACAAAGATGCTCACTGAAGCACTGTTGGTAATAGAAAAATGCTGGAATCCACCTAAGTGTCCATCAATAGGTAACAGGTTAAATAAACTGGTTCATCCATAAAATGAAATATTAATACTATACCTACATTAAAAAGAATAAGGTAGGACTATACGTACTAACATGAATGCATGCCCATAAAACATTCTTCAAAGAAAAAGCATGTTGCATTATTTTGTGCATAGTATGATCCTGCTTATGCTTCAAAGTATTTTATATATAATACACACATTTACAGCATATCCACGCTTAAAATGTCTGGAAGGCACACACGGAAATACTAACAATAGCTACCACTAAGAGCAGATGGAAAAACGGAAGACTTCTAAATTATGTGGTTTGCTTTCACAGATCCTGTACTAACGTTTTCAATAATTCTTATGCAGATCACTGTGTTACACCTGTTGGATAGCGATCCTCCAGAGGACTGAGAACAGAAAGCAAAAGCTTCAACATAGATGTGCCCCCAAAGGAGTCAAAAGGTGCCCTGCAGGAGCCTGTGGCAACACATGACTGCTTGGGTAACACACACCTCACTCTTACCTGGTCCTTTTTTCAAGAGCTGATAAACCTGAAAAAAATGTAGGAAGATCTGGTGGGTTCTGACATCAGAAGACTTAGACCCAAACTTGGCTTCATGACGTTGGGTGGGTTATGGGTTCTCTTCAAGCCCAAGTTTCCTCACTGGTAAAATGGGGGCAGTGCTAGAACCCACGACGTGGGGTTGCTGGGAGGGCTCATTAGAGCAAAGAATGTCAAAGCACTTTTTAAAAACAAGTCTGGAAGTGACAAAAAGAAGTGAAGTCATCCTTGACTGGTACCTCCCACTGTGGAGGCTGAGTCATCAGAAGGAGATAGTTCCAGCCCCACCCAGACACTATACTACCCTCTCTCCTTCTGCACTGACTCGACAAAGTGATGAAAATCACCAAGTGCTCACAAACTCTCCAAAAACATCAGCCACCTCTTCATTTCCAAACTCAGGGGCTGGCAGTCTGGGATTATGTGGCCATGGAAAATGACCCCAGTGCAAAGTGCCCTCCAACAGTGAGTCTTCTGCCTCAGCCTCTAAATCCCCAAGTAAATATCGGTTCATTGG
Organism: Hipposideros armiger; assembly: GCF_001890085.2. Lineage (NCBI taxonomy): Eukaryota > Metazoa > Chordata > Mammalia > Chiroptera > Hipposideridae > Hipposideros > Hipposideros armiger. The sequence continues at coordinate 1,257,044 of NW_017731734.1, forward strand.
TTTGTTGATTAAAATCACCAGTGCTGTATCTGATGGCTGCCCAGAGACCCAAGGAGCTGAAACAGCAGCAAGACGACCCAGGAATCCTTCCACAATGAGCCTCGCATGATTCCTAGGCTTAGTCCTTTACTTACACCCATTCCTTTCTTCTCTCTCAATTTCCCTTCCACTGCCTCCCATCCCCACCATGAGGCAACCCTCCCTACATCAACAGAAATTCACTCCCTTAAGAGCACCCCTGGGCTGGAGAAAATAATCATTAACTTAATAGGCTGGTAAAATTACATTAAATAATGATGATCATAATAAGAATACAGACTTTGGGAAAAAAAAAAAAACCCTGAGTTTGAATTCTACCTCCACCACGTAATCTTGGATAACAAAACCTCAGTTCCTCCATAAATTGGGGTTGGTTATATGCATAAAACAATCCACACAGTTGTTAAAAGATAAGCAGGGAAGCTGCTGTATTGCAAATGTAAGTCACATATGTAGGTGCGTTTTATTAAATCATCATTCATTTAAAGTTTCCACATGTTAGTTAATGTGGTCATTTCAACAACCCAGGAGATAGCAAATGAAGAGAAACAAGGTTCCAAGAAGCTAACCTCTTTCTCCAGTGTCATTCATCTGGGAAGGGGACTCCAAACGCGAGATTTTCTGACATTGAGCCCAGTGCTCTTCCCACACTGCGAGCAAAGCCTAAAACACGAAGCTTGAGGATGTTTAAAAAGGGAGGGCTGAGTCAGGTCCAGCCCCTTGCTCTGCAGAAACACCATGCCCAGGTGGCGAAGTCACACTGTTTAATGGAGATAAGAGCTCTAGGGTGAAAGATCTGCAAGGAAGGCCTTGAAAGAGTTGGAACTTCAACTGTCATTGGGAGTGAGTGGGGATAGCCAGTATTTCAGGAAATGGAGCAGCACCTCCAAAGGGATGACTGTGCCTTGTCTGCAGGGAATGCCAAGGAGAGTGGCCCCTGAAGCAGAGAGGTGCCTCATGGGGAGTAGCAGGAAATGTGACCAGATTCCTAGCCCAGGGCCACCTTGCGTGCCAGCCAAGGTGGCTGGACTTGATCTCAAGGGTAATGAGAAAGCCAATTGATGCCATACCTGGTTCTAGTTGGGGGAAGAAAGCCAGGATGAATCAAACTGCAAGAGTGAGCTCTCAGGAGAGAAAGACCACCCGCCCCAGGAAGCAACCTCCAGCCCAATGTGTGCACTGCGCCTGGCCCACACTTCATGCCTGGAGCCCAGCAAAGAGTCACAGACATCCCACAGGAGGAGGGGGCCTCAGGGCAGAGACCCCAGCTCTGTCTACAAAAACTTCTCTGGAATTCTCTCCGTAATCCTCTTCCCCTCCCCTGGGTCTCAGCCTCATCTGCCTTCCTCCGATTCCAGCTGTCCGGCTTGGGAGACTCCGCCAGCTCTAGCCAGATTAGTCCCATCTGCCCTGGCTCCTCGTTGGTTTCTGTCCACATGTATATGGTACATTACAGTTTACAAAGTACTTGTCACAGAGATTGTCTCATTTAATCCTCAAGAGCCCTGGGTGGCTGGCCAGGGAAATGAAACTCAGAGTTCAAGCTGCACACATCTGATTCCAAATGCATGCACCTTCCTCATGCCCAGCACAAAGAGTCCTGGTCACTTAACTTCCCTGTATGCCTATGTCTTCATCTGTAAAATGGGGACAATAATGATACCTGCAGCAAAGGATTAAATAGAATAATAAAAACAAAGCTCGTAGAACAATGTCTGACACACAGAGGCACACACACAGTAGATGCTAGCGGCTGCCCTCCTCAGCACCCTCGTCCCTATCAGTGCTATGACTCCAGTTGCATTATGGTAAGGCCAGTGGAAGCAAACAAACTTTGACCTCTGATCCGACAACATGGGGTTCCTTGTAAAGGAAACACCTTGGCCCTGGAAAATGGAAAGTGGAGGAAAGAATGTTTGATAGTGGGACATTTTCAAATGTCCCAGAGCTTAACTGCAGCCCCTCTCCAGCCCAAGTAAAAGTCAGCCCCATTACCTACTCTTCTCTGTGCTAAGAATAAAGAGAAGAATAAAGATATTTTCTCATGCTGCTACCAAAAATAAAAAATGCAAAGGTTACAGATCAGAGCTAGAAAGGACTTTGAGATAAATTGGCTCGATCCACTTGTTTTAAAAATGGAGACTATGAATCCTGGACAGAAAGTGACTCCAGTCAAGTGGGATAGATGATGAGCAGCAGAGTCAGAACCTGTCCCAGCTCTCCTGCCTCCTGGTCTGTGTATTTTTGTTTGGGTTTTCTGTTCTATGGGTTTGTTTGTTTTTTTCTTTTACCTATACTTCCTTAACATTTCTCCATTTTCCAGTTTTAAAAAGATATTTCAATGAGTTGTTTTTTTATCTGAAGATGAGAAAGACAGAAACTTAGAAGGTTGTGGAGGACGTCAAGAGTGGTAAGAAACACACATGTGCTTTTTATTCCTTTTCCTCCTAAGCTGGTGCCCTTGTTGGCTGGGACTGCATCCAGGTCAGCTGCCCATTAAGAATCTGCTGGCTTAAATGTGTAAGACTGAAGGCTGGAGATGTGTCCCGCTACCTGTGATGGTAAGTGAAGGCTGCAGGGTGACCAACAGAAGGATGAGAAGTGGGGAGTCTTTTGCCTTCAAACTCAGCTGACCCATGGGACCTAAAATTTCTCTTTTTGAGAATATGAACCAGCTATCCTTGGGGAAGATCAAATACCATGAGCATTATATTCAGAAAGACTTTGGTTCTTTGGCTGTGCCTCTCTCTCTCTCTCTCTCTCTCTCTCTCTCTCTCTCCACACACACACACACACACACACACACAGTATGCTTAAATTTTACAGTGGTTTCTCTTGATTTCAAAGTCCATCCCCTTGGTGTAGCGTACAAGGCTCTTCTCTGACCCTGCTTCCTTTCCCTACTCCTCTCCTCACTCTTAATGCTCTAGTAACACTAAACTATTTGTAGTTTTCCAAATACATCACACTGGTTAATGCCTTTGGGCTTTTGCCCACTCTGTTGCCCCTACCAGCAACTCCTCTTCTGTTAATTCCTGATGAGTTCTTAGTCATCTTTCAAAGTTTCTCTCCTCTACTGAAAGGATTCTCTTGCCCTCCTTTTCTGCCTGGAGAATTTTCACTTAGCCCTGAAGATCCAGCTTAAACACCTGTCCTCTGTGAAGATGACCTTTATTTGGCTGCAGCACTTTCTACGTTCCCTTATTACATCTCTGGGGACCAAGTTCTCCCAACCAAAGTTCAGGACACAACATTTCATAAGCACAAACATATTTAATGGAAAGACAATGAGACAGAATATTTGAAACTGGCACTATCCTTAGAAAACCCAAGACCTAGTGTCGCCATAATTAGAGTACGGCTCATACTCCATCACATTATTTCCTCCTTTCCATCTCTTCTACCAGTGAACTTGAATGTGATATTGGTCTTTGCAGGCCCAACACCTACCAAAGGGCCCAACATGTTTGACAGGCGAATGGAATGATTGGTTTATACCTTATTACCATTGGTAGGAGGTGCATAGTAGTACCAATTATTGTTGAATAAATTTAAAAAGAAAGGAGCAGGAGGAGGAGGAGGAAGTAGAGGAGGAAGAAGAAGAGAATGAAGAAAAAGAGGAAGGAAGGAAGGCGATGCTACCTTCCCCTTCTTTCTCACTTTACCCCATCCCAAGAGAACGTGGTTCCGCAGACTTTCATGCACACTATGAAGACCACAATACCTGTCCTACAACATTCACAGGATTGTGCAGAGAAAGATACAAAAAAGACCAGCACCATAAAGCATTGTGGCATGTAAAAAGCTGTATGCAAATGAAGACAACGCCATTAGCACATGACAGCTGCCATTTCTTGGCCATGGTCCATACTACCTTAATAACAAGAACAGAAAGGGTGAAAGGAGTGTAAGAGAAGCCAAACCCTCAGGGGGGCATTGGGCCTCTCCTGGCTTACAGACCCCATGAATCCCAGCAGCCTCTCAGACACCAGCATTTCCCTGTCCCACCACCTCCAGTCCCCCCCATTACAAGCTTGAAAAGCACTGGAAAAGCTTCTGCGTAGGCTCCTTTTAATTAAGCATACACACAAAAAGAACCACCCCTGGGTTTTGTCTGTTGTACTTTTGTTCTCAAGTCTGTTTGTACTTATTCAGAAATTACATAATTAAAAAAAAATAATATTAAGTAAATGTGCACATCAGCCTGTCAAGCTGCCTGGGCCAACCTTCACTTGGGAACCACAGTGACAGCCCCTTTTTTCTCTTACTTGTTTTTAAGCACAAAATATGTCACACCTGGAAGTAATTAGCATAATTTTTACTAATTTATAGCTAATTACACAATTACTTTTCTATGAAAGGTTTTGGAAAGACACTTGAAGTAAGTTTCACCAAATCTAGTGGCAAGAAATTGCTTGAAAACATTTTGTTAGCTTCCAACATTTAGGAGGTGGGAGGGGGAACACGCAATAAAGTAATTCTTTCCTATTTCAGAGTGTTCAAATATGACAGGGATATAATTTCTCCAGTAATTTACAAAGCAGAACATTGAAATGTCTCTGATAATCCAACCCAACCAGAGGCTTCTCTAAGAAAGGGTCCCCAAAAGAAGTGTTGTTGAGAGCACCCAGGATAGAATCTGGAAGGCACTCTTTTGTGACTGCAATTGGCTCCCTAATGGAGCTAAAATTTCAGGCTGCAAACAATGGCTCTCCCTCCAGGAGTAAAGCAACCTTGTGACAGAATGTGACCTCTGGCAGGTGTCTTGTTCAGCTCCTGAGAAACTGTGAGCTCAGGAGGCCAGTGAGGGATTCAAGCCTCGGGAGACACTTGACTCTCAGAGTAAAGCTCCAGGTGCCTGAACCCAAGGGCATTACGTTGTCTAAATGGTGCAAAGAGAAACAAAAACACTCACCAATTCAATTCCTTCAACTAATATGTTTAAGCTCCTACTCAGTGCCCTGTATTCAATGGGAAGATTTATAAAAGAAACAATTCCTTTTATAAATGAATGCCAATCAGCCAACGGTTATTATTGAATGCTGCTTTCACCAGAGAGAGGAACAGAAAAGAAGAACCAGATGCAGTCCCTGTCCTCAGGAGGCCGGCAGCCTAGAGACCAGAGCATGGCATCAGTCCAGGGCCCATCAGTGCCCTGTTGATGACATGGGCTCCAAAGTGCTGCTGAAATGGAAGGATGAGTGATAGCAACCTGGAAGACAACAGTCAAGGAAGAGATGATGGAGTCCCAGCTCTACATGATGTGCTGGGGGTGGGAGCCACATTGGTTGGGTGAAAGTGAGAGTGTTCTGTCAGACCCACCCTAAAGGATCCTGGGAAGGCTGCAAAGGTGATGCTGGGAGCAGCTTCCCAAATTCCCTAGCAGGAAAGGAGGGTAAGGAGCCAGGAGAACCTTTGAAGCCTAGAGACCAGCCACCAGACCCCTAGAACACTGAGTTCTGATCTGTGTCTGTTCCAAGGCTGTATATTTGGTGGCAGTCAATAGACGAGAAGAACACAAAGCCCTCAGTACATGTAGAAGTTGTCTGCAGTCAGCAGAATTGGCTGGGAGTGCAGGAAGGCAAGTGGTTATAGCATGCAGTCCAACAGGGGTAATATCTCCCCAAGGAGGCAAAAACTAACTCTTGGGGGGAGGCCAAAAATTCTAAGATATTGCAACGCTTTGTGGCCCTCCAAAGGGCCACAGTACATAAATAGATATACTATATATCTGTGGTATAAAAATCTCATGTTGGAGGTGATCAGGAAAGAGTGTCTAAAAAGTTTGGGGTGGGGAGTAGGGAGAGGCCAAGCAAAGCTGCGAATTTATTGGTCTGCAAGTGGGCCTTGCCCCCTACATTTCCTATATTTCCTATAGTTTCCTAAGGACAGAGACAAAATTATGCAATTGTGCACTCCTGCCTCCTAGCACCCATCATAACACAGCATGCTCTCAAAAATGTCAGTAAAATTGACTGCAATCTGAGGTCTTGCTTTAAGGGCCCCTGTGCAGGGTGGAATGAGGCACTTGGAAGATGTCCAGTTTCTGCCAGGCTCATCTCAAGGCTACTGAGAGATTTTGGCAAAGGAATGTCCTCTGCCATCCACAGGGGAGTCATGTTAATAGCTAACACTTGGCATACTTCTCTTCATTTTTTTTCAAATTACTTTCACAGCTACCATCGTTTGACCCTTACAAAAATCCTGTGAGGCACGTAGAGGAAATCATTAACAGCCACTCTTTGCAGGTTCCCTCATTCAGTCAACAGGTATGCCTGAGCACCTGTGGCCTCAGCATTGAGGTTCCTAGCACTGGAAGACAGGTACACAGGATGGAACAGGCCCGACCCTCGCCACCTTACACTCTCTAGAAAGGACACAAATCAGTAACAAGATAGTTACCCTTCTGATAAATGTTAAGAAGAAACAAAAAAGGCAGAATAACGACAAAAGAGGCACTTTAGACTGTGTGTTCCAGGAAACCTCCCCAAGGAGGGGACAGGCAAGTTTGGAGAGCGCGTTGGTCATGTGAAGGGCTACAGATAGAAACCGGGGCCCAAGCAGGGAAAATGGCTGGCCCGGCAGAGCGTGGCAAGTCTCTAGGTTCCAGCTGCCCAGGCCTCTCTTTTGTTAACCTGATTCCCACTGTGACTTCCCCTCCCCTCCTGTTTTCTAAGTAGAGACCTGACTCACAGAAAATGCAAATGTACATGTGCATATATATATATACACATGCACACACATACATATACACACCCCACACACATAGGTACATACCCCACACACACACACAACACACACACACACACACACACACACACACACACATCGCAATCTGTTAACTCCTAAAGAAGCACCAGACAGGCAGACAGGCGGTCAGAACACGTAGCCAAAGTGCCTTAAGGACAACTGAAGGCAGGTGGCCCAGCCCAGGTTCTGCTCTCCTGCAGGCCTGGCAGGCGCCTCTCTGGGGAGCACCACCCACTTCCCAGCATGACGTGGCCAAGTCGCCATCCCATGAACAGTGTTTATTATTCAACAGGGCATGATGAGACTGTTCTGAGATTTCAAAGTCGGCCGGCGGTTTCATTAGAAGCAATCAAGAAAGCTTTGGACAATTAGTGGGAAAGTTTTGACAGCGAGAATGTGCACAAGCCTGGTAGCTCTCACCAGCACTCGAGTCGGAGCCTTTTCTTTCCTTTTTTTTTTTTTTTCCTGCCACAGAAATTTGAATATTCATTCTTTCCCCTGAACATCAACACCTCTGGTGACTCAGCGGGTCAGTTGTTCTCTCCCTCCACTCAACAGATGCTTTATTCATGCTCTAAATCCCTTGGAAATTCTCCTTGACCCTGGAAATAGAACACTTCCCACCACAGTTCAGCACCCTTTAACTTCACACGTCCAGAACTACATGGTCAGTCCTCACCCATAACTGCGAGCTTGACAGTGGCTACAAATGAGTTCAAAAGACGGGCAAGGTAAGTATCCACGCTCCCAGCCCATAGAGTGAGTAAGGGGCAGACTGGCTGTGTGCCTTACAGCATTCTGGGTCTTGACATTTTCTCTACTCCCTGCTACAAACCTATAAGTAGACTCTTAGGAATCCCCACTTTACAAGTAAGGAAACTTAGACGGACAGCTTCTGTATCTAGAAAGGTCATGCAGAGCTCTAGTACAGCTGACCTGAAATCTGGTATCTTTGCACGACAGGTAGTGCTTCTGGCTTTTCTCGGCCTCCACACCTCGGGGCACCAGCTGCGAAAAGGAACACTTCCAGCAGGAGTGAATCTTGGCCAGCCCAGCAAATGCACAAGGGCAAGGTGAAGGTCTCCTAGAGCTTCAGCAGGGGTGTAGGGCCTAGAGACAGGCAGGCATGTCTCACCTACTATAGGAAAGGCTATTTATGGCCAGGGCTTCTGTGCTGGCCAGCTGGTGACTCAGGCTGGGGCGGGAAGCTGCATCCACTCCATGGCTGGCGCCAGGACTTGCTAAGGAGAGCATTCCCTCCCTGATTCCAGACCAGGGACCCTGAGACTAAGCATCACAGCTGGTAGGATGACTCGCCTCAGAAAACCACCTGGCTTGAGGGCCCATCCTGATTAAGCTGAGAAAGGCCCCATTATGGTGGTGAAGGAGGCTCTCTCCTCTCTGTGACCTCAACTTCGCCAGGATGAGTTTCCCAAATGCAAGAAAGATGGCTTCCACGACCAACTGATTTTTTTCATATGACACTGTTCATCATGTAGTAAAAGGCGCCATGGATTTAAAATCATGAAACCAGGGTTCTAGGCCTGACTTTACACCTAAATTAACTGCAATATTACAGGCAAGTCACTCCACCTCCCTGGGCTTCAATTTCTCCACCCAACAAACCAGAGGGTGGGGGTAATGACAGCTTGGGGCTTCCAGTTCTGGAAGTCTATCATTGCAGGCTGCCTGGGATGGTGTTTCCCTCCAGTACAAACATTATAATAGGTTATCAGAGGGGTGGGAGGTGGCAGAGAGAGAAACATAGGAATATAGAAACAAAGGCACAGTGAGATAAACAGAGACAGATCGAAGCATAGGAAGCTACCTAGCCAAAGAAAGAAAGAACAGTCTGGTGGTGTGGAGAGAAAATTAGAGCCCCTGATGTAAGCAGACTCTTGCCAGTATTGCTGGAAACAAATAGTGACAGATTGCTAACATGTTACAGTGAAAATTACCAACATGATGAGACTTTTGCACCATAACCAGCACCTCTTGTTATTCCATTAACAAAGCTGATGAGACCAAATTGCTAATAGGAGAAAACGTTCATGTTATATTATATCACTCCCATCCCGCATGAAGAACGTGACCCAAGGGAAAACTAGAAGGCATATCGGAATCTCCCAGGAGCCAATTTACCTTAGACAAAATTGGGCAAAGCCCTGGAATGCCACCTCTCTTCCATTACGTCTAGAAATGCCCACCTATGCCACCAGCTCCTCTACACCACCATTCCAAACGTGTGTTCCCATTGCTGAGCTGGGCTGGGAAGGGCTGTCTGTCATTACATAGAACAGAAACCAGTGACCTTTACAAAGAACACAAGGTACACTGGCAGGGCCAGCACGGCGGCGGGGGGGGGGACACAAGCGGGCGGTGGTGGTATGTCTGAGTTTGTAGAGTGTTGGATTCCAGCTCACTTCCATCTGCCCCTAGAACAAACCAACACATCAGAACTCAAGATTCTTTACATTTTTACCACCCCCATCTGGCCACTGCCCGTTACAGCTAGGCCAGAGAGAGCCCCAATTCTTAATTCCATCCGCCACAGGGTTCAAGCTGTCATCTCAGCCCTGGGAGGTGGAAGGAACAGAACACATCTGGCTCTTGGAAGCAGTTACCCAGGCATTTGAAGAGGGTCTTTCCTCTTTGGAGCATGGAAAGGTTTCCTGCTCAAACTCAGCAGTCATCCAGAAACAGACGGATTAAAAATTCACTTTATGCTCACCCCTTTCTCAGAAAAAAACCCCAGTTACCCAAACGTCTTAGCATCTGAGTTTTTTCCCACTGGGAATAATACTGCTACCACCCCAGAGAGTGGGGCCTGGCTGCAGGCTGGACTCCCCAGTAGTCACTCAGAAAAGTACTTGGCCACAGATTATTCTGAGTAATTGAATGGCAAGGGCTTTTGTATACCAAACAAGGACTTGTCTTTGTCAAAAAGTCTTTACAAAGTACCCAAGTGCTGGGTGTCAGACAGGACAAGTTTTTTAATCATGTTAAAATGATTTATTTAAACGTCAAGCCATGTCACCTCACTTCCTTTCATTTTTCAAACTGTTTGTGTTTTTTCTGGATGATAAATTTATCTTCAGACAGCCTCAATATGACTAATTAACTTTGAAATATAAGAACCAGATGTGTGAGTTGGAGAGCTTTCTGAACTAATGCCAGACGGGCTGGTGGGGTTTTTTTCTTCTTCCCTGCCTTTCACCCCTCCTTCATTCCCCCCACCCCGCATTTTCTCTCCCTGCTGGCTGCCCTGAAATTACTAAGCAGAGACACATTTAGTAAATGGAATCACAAGACTCCAGCTAGCCGTGAGCACCCACTGCTTCTTCTCTGTTCCCCACTTGTTAGCCTTTCAGGACTCCACACTCTCCCTTTGAACGTGACCCCAGCATGCCTCACTGTGACTGGCAGAGCTGTCCTGGGAGGAGGGGCTGGGAAACCAGCCCCCTGCCTGCTCCTACTTTAATGATCTATCTAATGTGGAGCAGGGAGCTGCCAGAATGCATTTGCCACATGAAAGTAAGTCACTCTGCACTATGACACAAAGTGATTTCTTTTAAAGACTCTTCCCCTGTGAAGTGCTCCCTCAGATCTGCCTCTTCCCTGTTCCCTTTTGATGAGCAAACCAGTGCACAGTCCAGGAGAAATGAGAGCTGGGGCGGGAGGCTGGAGATTAAGTCTCAACATTAAGCTGAAGCACATTTCAGAAATGGCACATTTGCGGGTTAAAAGCGACAGGTGGCAAGGAGAGAGGGAGGGTTGTGTGTATGTATCTGTGTGTGTTCATGTGTGTCTGTGTGTGTGTGCGTGTGTGTGTCTATATGTGTGTCTGTGTCTGTGTCTACGTCTGTATGTTTCACGCTCAGAGACAGGATGGCAACTCAAAATAACTGGGTGATAGCAAAAACGAAGATTCCTTTTTCCAGGACTCGTGTAGCTGAGTAAAACAGACCAGAGTGAAACGCATGAGCTGGGTGCCTCAGTTTCCCCATGTAGTTACAATAGCCAGTTTTACCAGATCTCTCCACCAGAAATAGGTTGAGGTTATATGAGATCACAAATATGAAAGTGCTTTGAGTGCTTTGAAAGACATGCTATACATCCTAAGGGATTATTAGCATAATTACCACTGTTATTATATCATCATGACCATTATCATTATCATGCCTCTTAGTGTCTGAGATTTTTCACCTGGGATAATCTCACTCACTCACAAAGTCAGTGCAGTTCCTCACCATGCCAGGCTCTAACCAGAAAGATAAACAGTGGACTCAATTCTTCTCCTTCCCAGGAAGAATGCCAACAGAACGCCCTCCAGGGCCCAAGGAGAGCAGAATCCCCCATTGGACACCTCAGACTCTGTGCTCTTGGCAGAAGAGGACTCAGCCACAGACAAACACAAACACTGTGCTGTGAGGGGACAGGCGGGCCAAGTGGAAGTCCCCTTTACTCACTAGAGAGCAAGGAAAGTGAGAGGCCTGGGGACAATCCCTGCTGCCCTTCCCCTTACCCAGTCCTCCTTTTTCTCTTTAAAAAGACTTGCTCCCTGCTCTGGGGACAGGATGCAACAAGCAGGTGGGACTCTCAAAACTATCATGGTGTGGGGCAGGTCCCCACAGGTCCCCATGCTTCCCCTTCCCTGATCCTGGCCCCTTTGCACAAAATACTTCCTTGCTTTCAGCAGCATGTCACCTAATCCCCAGTAAGGAGGATGTCACCCTTCAGAGAGGCGTTTGCATTCATTTTAGCAGGAGTTTCTGTGAACTTATAAAGGAAAAGGCCTTCAATAATTCCACACCCATAGTAATGAAAAGATGGGGAAAGGGAGGGAGGGGGGAGGGGGAGAGAGAGCATGTGCCTCATCTCTCAAATGAAATCGTGCCACCTGCTGATGCTGAGAAGGCATATCTTAGTGGCAGACAAATGAACAGATGGGTTGGGGTGGGTGGGAAGGTGACTCTGAGCAGGTCAGCCTGATAGCTCCCCAATTCCCCTCCTGAGGCAGAGTGAGGAAAGACCCCATTATAGGGGAGTGGTTCTCAGCACTCACTTAGGGGAACATGCTGCCACCTCCAAGAGTCCTTGCCCCTCCTCTGCAAACGCAACAGCATTAAGCCTGTCAGAACCCCTTGGGTAGTGGGAGTGGACATAGTAACACTGAGGACTACAGCTTTCTTTGGTGTCTTCCAACTTCCTGAGATAGCCAGGCAGACAGATGGGCAAAGAGTGCAATAATTCAGTGAGAGCTTCCCTCACCAGAATTTTGTCTCCACTGCAGCAACACTAGTCCCCACCATCCCAAGAGGGCACCTTCTCAGAGCCCTGAATGTCCCTGTCCACCGGGGCTCCCGCAGCCTGCCATTGGTGAAAGCTGCATCCAGGATCCTGGCTGAGCTCTTTCTACAGCACTCCTACCCATTCCCCCAGGGAAAAAAAAATTTGGATAATTTTCTGACTATTAACATTTCTTGCTACATCAAACTAAGATTATTATGGAGCTTACCAAATCGTGGGATCCTTAGTTAACTGACCTGGACCAGGGAAGTCTGGGGAGTTTGGGAAGCCTGCCTACTGGAAGGTGAACCCCTGGGTCTCCTGGGATGGTTTGGGACTGCCACCTCCTGTAGCTCTGCAAGGAGAGATCAGGCCCATTGCCACCATCTATATCTGGGGGAGCATGGCTCTCCCTCTGCTTGGTTCTGTCCACAGTGAAACTAGAGTTTGCCCTAAAGAGCCAGAAGGCGCCCCCTAGTTCTGGGTGAGGGAGTCCACCATTGAACAAATACTCATCCAACTCCACAGACCCACTCAGCAATTTTTGAAACCAAAAAACCAGAATTTGCTCTCTTTCCCCACGCAAGCACCCCTGGCCTTCTCCCACTAAGTGAACATAATAAGCAAAGAAACTTGACGCTGTAACCGACAGGAGCCGTCATTTTGGAAGCTGTCAGACTTGATGTCTCAGAGACATGGGATCCCACGGCCGTCCCACTGTACAGCCTGAGATATTTAATAAAGTAAAGCCCTCAGGATCAAGAGGCGGCCATCCCTCCCGTCCCTTCCTACCACCGCACTGGAGTTCTTTAAAGCCTGCCTTGCGTCTGTCTCTCTCTCCAGAAAGCCTTTCATGCCGCCTTGCCAGACTGACATTTTGACAAGTTGCCACGAGTGACATCTGATTTGTACAAATTTCAAGACTAATAAATCTACCTGTCAAAGCGGAAACTTTAAAAGGAGCTAAGCCCAGCGGGTATAGTTTAACAGAACTCAAGTTGATGAAACTGTAGGATGGAGAAATTATATCTGTCACAATCCACCCACATTAGTTCTGCAGAAATGTTGGCAACTGAAACAAATGTCTTTCACGGGCGTTACCGGGGAAAAAAATTAAAAATTGAAAAAAAAAATTTTTTTTAATCGAAAAAGGAATAGATTGTTAATACCCTGAGTAACAAGTAACAGTTCTATTTGTAAACTAACAAATTGTATGTATTTAATTTTTAATTTTGTTGCAGATGTGAGAAGTGTCTCTCCTCCTACCTCTAAAACTGTCTCTGGACTTTCCATTCAAGCTGGAGCCCATCAATCACGCTGCAGTGGCGCCCCCGCTCCGGGGTGAATGGGGGCGGAGCGCAGCGTGCAGGGCTGGGGCAGGACCCGCTAGCTTCCCACAGCCCTGCGCCCTGGCCAGGCCTCCCGGTGCTCTGCCCCTCGCGTCCAATCACCTCCCCAGCCCCTCCCCCTTGACCTGGAGCCGGAGACATAACCCCCATTCTGCGCTTTGCGGTGGGATTTTTGTTTTAAGGGTGTCAGTGTTGAGGTAGGAAGGGGCCCTAAGGTAAAAGAGGCTTATAAGTGTGGCTACCTTTTTATTTTATTTGTATTCCCTGCCTTCTCTGACAGGTTCACTTTTGCCCTGAATCATCGTGACAGCAATGGATCAGAGAAAGAAACTAGGGGAAGGGGCAACCACCTCAGGATTCCCATACACCTAGGAGATCCAAGAACAGTACGAGGCTGAAACAGAACCCCTTTTGTGTTCTCTGTCCTTCCCAGGCCTCTCCCCACCCCCCAGAGTCGGAGAGGAGGATGGACTACTCTCAGCTCCTAAAAGTGGCCTCCAGTTGCCCTGAGGGCTGAGCTGTTTTCTGTTTGATGGCAGCCTCCACCGGCCATAACCTCCATGTAATCATTGTTATTACTAGTGCCTTTCCTCCTGGGAGTTCAAAATGGGATCTCATTTGCCCTCTCAGCTCATATGGTTAAGAAACAAGTAGGCGGGACAGAGAGTATCTTTGTTCTCACAGATCAGCTAGAGTCAGAGGGCTGAGGTCACCCAGCAAGTCTGATATGGAACCCAGCACTTCAGGGTGGGGCCAGGCCCCAGCTGGTATAGTCTTGGCGTTCCTTCCCTCCTCCCCACATGGGCGGCTTCTGCCCTCCCATTCCCAAGCTTCTGCTTAGGACTTATTTGTCTGGGACAATATCTACAACCTTCTTTTATATTTCTTGGCCCACGCTAGGAGCTCAATATGTGAAAGTGGTGATAATCAGAATAATGCTGCTGCTGATGATGACAGTGAGGCTAGGATAACGCTAAAGGAGGGAGGGGATACAATTGGGGATGTGACAATTGGGGATGATCCCAGAGACCCGGAGCAGCTGTCTCTCAGGTCTGGGAACTCAATGTCAATCCAGTCGGTCTGCCATGAATTGGGGTTGCCCCGCGTTCTGCCCAATTCAGTATTTTTCCCTGTCAATTAGATATTTGTTAAGCAGACACCACGTTCAAGACGCTCCTGTACATAACCATGGAAGTTATGGAGAAGTGCAAAACATGAGCTTGTCCCAAAGGCGTTCACAGTCCACATGGGGTTATATAAACAAGATGACACAGAACACAGTGAGTTCTAGTACAAAAAGAAAGCATGGGATGTGATTTGGGCACCAGCCCCAGCCCTGCCACTAACTGCTGGCAGTAGGACCTCGGTAAGAACATCCCCTCTCTAAAATGAGATGGTAACAAGATGATGTGAAGGTCCCTGCATTTTCTGTGGAGTTTTAAGAAGAGGCATCTCCAGATTACATATGCGCCAGCTCCTTGTAAACAGTTACGCAATTGCTGGTGGTGGTTGTCACTGTGGGCTGGAGGGGACAGCCCTGTCTTCACTGAGTGATCAGGTCATGATCCAGCAGGAACACAAATGATGAAGGAATAAGCAAAAGAACAAATGAAGAAGCTGGGCCTCCCAGGAGGGACGAACTTCAGCCATGCTCTGCTCCCCTCTGCCTGTCGCACCCACAGCCTGAGCTGCACTGCCCTCCCAACCTCTCACCACCCCAAACTCTGGGGCCTCCCCGGCCCCCATGAGAAGCAGACAGGGCTGGCAGACAGCAGCCTGAGGAGGTGAGATCCGTAAGAGCAACTCAAAGGGAAACACCAATAGTGTTTTTATCAGAGTTGCCACAGAGTCATAAATGAGGACAGCGATTAGAAATCCTGTGAGGGGACCCCAGGTCACAGAGCCACTCCCTCCCAAGTCATGGCCCAAGGAATGGCCAGGCTCACCAAACTTAAATGGCACTGGATTCTGAGAGGCAGGCAGGTGAGTAGGGCTTCACAGGTAGGTGCTTGGGGAAAAAAGAGGGGAAGAGAGATTACTGAAATTCAGTAAGTGAGCCATGTTTTATACACACCAAGGACAGCCAGTGCTCCTGTAACATTAACGTGTGTTATATACATGAATTAGCCCTGACTTATTTGATTTATATATTGCCATTTAATCAGAGAAACCCTTTAGAGATGGTTACTGGGAAAGCAAAGCACAGAGAGGTTTGGTATCTTGTGTATAACCACACAGCAAGCCAGCAGCAGATTTAGAAATTGCTGGGTTGAGTTTTCTTCTGAGACAGTTGCTGTTTTTCTTTTCCCTCAGCAAGATGATCCCTCCAGGGAAAGGCTCAACTATGCCAAATGTGACTAATAAAAAATAAAAAAAATGTTTAAAGGGTTTTTTCTAGAATAAACATTTCACTTTATGTTTTATTGGATTAGTGTTTGCTAACCTCCAAAGTTTCTCGCCTAGCAAATTGGAGACCGTTTCCCTTATATAATGAGGTGAGTCAAGTCTTATGAAAGGCAGGCACATTACAAGGCATAGGTAGCAGCCTAAAGCAGGCCCCGAGGGCTGAGGCCCGGTCTGGGAGCTGCAGGCCCAAGGGGCCACCTTTCCTTGCAAATGGAGGCAGGGTGCTTTGCCCCCGGACACCATCAGTCCCTGGTGCGATTCTATAGCCCATTGCCTCCTGTCTGGGGTCCATTACCCACACGGCAGGAGGAACTTCAGTCTGACAGGAGAACGAAGGCCCATCTTTTTCTATTGCCTCCAGGCAGCATTTTGGGTTTTGCAACCAAAGAGAAAAGAAAAAGAAAAAGAAAAAAATCTTGAACTGTTTTTCAAATGTTCTGGGTCTTGGCAAACCCCAAAATGCCTTTTGCCAAAATGCTTTTTCCCTTAATTTTTAAACCTCGGGTGTATTTCCAGAACAATCCAATCCATCTGCTTCTGATTCATTTACACTTAACTCATTAGGAGGCTGTTGCGTAAGGAGCAGTTTGACGTCCCCAAGATCCCCGGGTGAGGGATTCTGCTTCCCCCTTTGAATCAGAGGGAGGTGGCTTGCCAGCTGGGCATGGAACAGAAACCCAGAAAAATTGAAAGCCTAGATTGCAACCTCAAGTCCCCAGGATGAGAATACTCTCTCTGCTGTCCCACCCATCATTTATCCTGCTCGGCTCTTCCTCAGATTATCTCCATTATTGCTGTAATTGTCATTAAGGATACAACAAATGGCCACATATCATTGTTAAAGGCTTTAATGATATGATACAATATATTGTATCCCGCTGTGTACCATTCTTCATTCATGGCTCTAGACTCATCTGTTCAGACATTAAGCAAACACTCACAACCAAATGTGAACCACCAGCAGGGCCTTGAGTGGAGGTATCAGAGACAGGACTTAAATCTAAGACCAACCCATCCCAGCTTGCCTTCCAAAAGAGCTCTGAGCTGCACCAGAAAGCTCAAGAGAAGAAATGTGGATGGAGAGCAGCTTCTAAGGGTAGAAAGCGAGGCTGGAGAAAGTGATGGCTCTGAGGGAAGCACAAAGAGAAAGAGACTGCTGGTTTCCAGGGTCATGAGTGACTGACCAATCTAAGCCTCACCTTCTACTGCATCACAGAAAAAGGGGTTCTTCTCTCCCACCTTCCCTTCTTCATGATCATTATCCTCACTATCAAATTTATTCAACGAAATTAATAAAAATGTATTGCGTGCCTTCTATAAGCTCAGCCCTGCCCTATGCTGGGAACCACAGGGGACAGACAAAACAGATGAAGTGGATTTCCCATGAGGATTTGCAGCCCATTTGGAGACACTTTTCATTTTCATGAGCATATATCATTAGCAAGACAGCTTTCAGCCAAATGAGCAAGGCACAGGGAGGGTATAAGAGCTGTCCACCGAGGAAAGAGATCTCGCGAGCTGGACTTGTCAGGAACAACTTCATGCAGGAGGTAGGTTTCAGATGAGCCAGCCTGGAAGGTCAGTGCTTGGCTAGATGGAGAGGAAGAGGTATACAGTATTCCTGGAGGAAGAAACAAAGGTGAAGGCTCCTTGAACGCGGAAGAACATAGCATGTTTGTGGGGCCATAACAGCAACCATGTTGAGATACACAGGCAAATAAATAGAAAAGTCGGTTGTAGGTGATTCAGCTGAGAAGTCTGGATTTAATCTCAAAGGCAAGAGTGAGTCACTGGAGGGTTTGGAGGGTTTTGAGCAAGGAAGTAAGATTAAGAGAGCAGTGTTTTAGGGGGAATAGTCTAGAGTTCGCGTACAAGGTAGACGGATGTGGAGGAAGACTGAACACAGGAAACCAGTAGGAGTCTTTTGCAATCATTTAGGCATGTCATGACAGGGGTCTAGAATAGGATTGTGGCAGTGAGAAAGGAAAAGAAACGACAAACATTATGAAGATAGAGTCAACTGGACTTGATGACTCCGTGGCTGGAGGACCCTGAAGAAGGGAAAGGAGTTAAGATAACACAAAAACCTAGGAGTTTATCAAGTGAGGAAAGAACATTTTCAACTACAGAGGACATGTATGCAGCCATCTGCATGTGCCAGACACTGTGCTAAGCATCTTGCATGAATTATCTCACAATCTTCACCACAGAAAGGTAAAGCAGGTACCATCATTATCCCTGTTTTACTGATGAGGAACTGGGGCTTAGAAGGGTTTAGTAATTTACCCAAATTCACACAGAGAATAGGTGGGGACTCTAGCATTTAACCACGCTAATCTGCAGCCTTCGCTCCCACTGCGTCCCTAAACCAAGCCTCCATCCTCTCTTACTCATCTCCTCCCTGACCCTCACATACCCTACACTCACTCATGTACCTTAATCCATCCTGAAATGCCTTCTGCTCAACCCTTCACTTACCTAAATCCAGATCAAGCCTCAACTCTTTCCAGAAACTTCTATCACCACTTGAGCTTCCACAGAGCTTTTCTCTCTACCATCTCCTATAAGATTTATTGTTGGAACCACAGAACTGAGCATATAATTCCACACCTTTCTCTATTGACTTGTTCAGTTCCTATGTTCACATATTTCCTGGTTTGGGGGGATTGGCACTGGAGCTAAGTCTGAATCCTAGCCTTGCCCCCTCAACTACTGGGTTATCGGAAAAGTCATGACGCATCTTTGCAACGAAAAACATAGATAAAAATACGTCATGACTTTTCCGACAACCCAGTAGTTATGTAGCCTTGGGCAAGTTACTCAACCTTTTTAAATCTGTTTCCTTAACTGTCAGTTCAAAATAAAAGGGTTATTGTCAGGATTATATGAGCAAATGCCTGGCACATAAAAGGCAGTCAATGAAGGATATCTATCAATATTATTACTATTGTTTTCAATAATAGTACCATGGTGGGCAATGCTATGTCTTGGAGATAGTAAGTGCTTCAGGAAAATTCTTCCACTTGATTTCTTGCTCATTTCTATGGCTCTATACATTTTGATATTCACTACTTATAGTCTCTTAAAATTATTACACTTAGTTCACCACATTTAAAACAAAAATTATGAGGTGAAGGATCCCGTCATGACTCGCTTCAGACAGGGACTCCCCACACCAGGATCAGGATTCCAGGAGCAGGCCAGACAACCGCAGCAGAGAGTAAGACATGCTCAGCATCCCCTAGAAAGAAGAGCCGCCTTCTCCTCCCAACCTGGGGACAAGGGGACTCAGCCCCACTGCCCACTCGGCTAAGCCAGCAGGATCAGGGCCTTGCCCAAATCACCGCCCTCTCATCCCACTAGCCCCAGCCCAAGTCTGCTCTGTGAGAGGAAAGTGTGGCGAGAGGAAGGGAAGCAGGGAGCGCCCACAGTTGGAGGTACGATCACATTCACCTTCTGTAGGCCCTGTCTCTTCCTTCTCAGTCCCACTATGTCCTCCTTGCTTTCCTTTATTCACCTAGAAGGCCAGTGCCTGGGCCTCCCTTCTGCCCATGTTTTCTTCTCTCTGTCCCACAGCCCTCTGAAACTCAGATCCTACCAGCTGCCCCTAGAAGGTGACAATTCACAGTGAGTATTAATACCTGATAGCTTTCTAAATACTCAGAGCAAAAGGCGGCACAGCCCTAACCCCCTCCAAAAAAACGACAAATGTGGAAAAGAGGTAAAGAGGTGAATTTGTTGCGGGGGAGGGGGCTGGTATTTCAGTGGCAGGTGTCTAAAGCAAATACCCTACCCTTGATTGTATTTCCATTCATTCATTCATTCATTCATTCATTCATTTATACATACACACACACACACACACACTCACACACTCTAACAAAAGTCAGCAAGGACTTCTGCACAGACAAACATGGAGAGGGAGATTTTTTTTTTTTAAGGACCAATGTGGAGGCGTCTAGGAGTGAAGAACCCAGGCGGGTAGCGGAAGAGCTGCCAGGAGCACACTCAGGACACATGCGAGGGTGGCCTGGGAATCTCCCTGCAGCTGGTGCAGTGCATCTGACCCTTAGGAGCAAGTACCAGGTTCGCTGGGACTGGGTAGCTGTTCACTGTCCCTTCCCAGCAGAGAGCCCAGCAGGCCTGGCGGCTAGAAGCAGGGGAGGGGAACACAGGAAGAGGAAAACATGAGAACCAGGGCAGCACTCAGAACATGTTTCCCAAGGCACTGAGGGGCATGCTATCCAGCTGGAAGGGACAAGGGACCCAGGAGGGGTGGCCTGGGGCCCTGTCTTTCCCCAAGCAGGTGAATGGGCGGGAGAAACCTTAGTGCCCCACTGCACCTCAGCCTGAGTGTCAAGACTGCTCTCAGCGACGGAACTACCTGCTGATGGATCTGCCTCCGTCAAAGTATGGCCTGCAGTGGGGACAGCAGGGTGGTTCATTGGGTTCTGCAAATTGCCTCTCAATCCTTGGCCCTGGCAATTTACTTTTTTCTTTTTAATGGGGATTCAAGACCAAAAATACACACACACACACACACACACACACACACACACACACACACACACACACACATATGGACACACACACACAAAGGGAGGGTGGCAAGTGGAATCGAACCCCAAAGCACATCTCAGGCATTAAAAATGCACAGGCTGTGCTTGGGGAAAATGTCAGTGCTTGGCTGAGAGCATGGGTGGCACTGGCAGGCAGGGAGAGGCAGAGAACAAACCGAATTTAGGAGTGACTGGAAGGTCGACAAGAAAGAAAAGCCAACGCATAGCATATATACGTAGAAACAAGAACCGCTTCTGAGCATGGCTCTGGCACTTTCACAGCAGCCACAGTTGCCTCTGGGCATAAAGAGCTGGACAAGTCCCCACTGGACATGACACACACCAGGCTCCTTCCTACCCTCAAGCCTTGGTTTCTGCTGCTGCTGCTATTTGAAATGTTGCTCTGCCACCCCCACTGACATCACCACCACCTACATACACAGGGCCTGTCCAGTTCCCAGGCTTGCTCCTGTCTCCATCCACACCCAGACACCTTCCTGTCAAACAAATTGATCTCCGGTCCTCTCACCATTTCCCATGACCCAGAATTTTCATTAATTGGAACCAAGTCTAATTTAGCCTTTGATCCTCATCTGCCCTTGTTTTTTTTTTTTTCTAGAGGTTCAAGTATATCTTGTTTCACCCACAAGAAATGACATGTCTTCCAAGTTCAGGCATGATGCTGTTTATTTCTCTTGTCTTCTCCTGGCCGCTGTGTCCCGTGGTTAGGGACAATACAAAAGGACCTGGACATGCGAGCTAACTCAATTGTGATCTCACTTCACTGACTGTCCACCGAGGATTCGCATAACCTGGGCACTGCCGAACATCGAACATCGATGCACCCCTCCTCCTTTCCTCATTAGCAAGTGTGCTTTTCCACGCTTTTTTTTCCACCCAAAGCTGTTTTGCAGAGGGGCCCTTCTTTTCCAGTTCGGTCAGATGGAAACCTCTTTGCCTCATGCCTAATCACATCCAGTGGCCCAGAGATGCCATATTATATCAAAAGATGTCGAAAGCTTTATACTCAAAAAAACCACAGCGCATTGCGGATTAGACCAGGAGACTTTAACTCGCTTAACTGTGATAAAGTCTGGTTAGGGAGATTACAGCTGTTTACCCAAGAAGTAAATATCTCTGAGCTCTGACTAGGCTGGAAGGAAGGGAGGGCTTGTCTGGTAATTTTATCATCTTGCAGGAAGAAAAAAGGAGAGGAGAAAAGGGAGAATAAAAGATGAGAGGTGATAATCTCTGAAGTCGAGATCACTCTTGTGTTACAGCACATGCCAGAAATAAAAGATAACCACGCTTGCAATCACACTGAGAGATGGCTTGCTCAAACAGGAGGGCCGCCTGCCTGCTGCTTCGTAGACAGGGAGAGTCAGGGGGCAGCCTGGGGGGGACAGAGGGAGATAAGTGTGGCAGGCAGAGAAAAATGGGGCAGGGTAGGTTCCAGGAAGAGAGATGGGCAACACAGAAAGGCTGTCTTGTCTCCTCTCTTCCAGAATGTATATATATCCTTAGACTCCAATAATCTTACACCCAGAGCAAAATTCTAAGCCATCAAATATAGGGATTCTTAACTGTGGACAAGATGGCAGGATGGAGAGAGAAGCATATTGCCCAGAAAGGAGGTGAAGGAAGAGAGTATGTATAATTTTATGATTTACCTCAAAAATTAAAAAATAAATTGTTTTTGTAATATAAATTGCAGCTACTAATGCTCAGCAAAATCTCCTTAGCTCATATGTGATGAATTCACAAAAAAGAAATGATTAGAAAACATTGATTCTAGTCCATCCTCCCCATTTCACAGGCCAGGAAATAGAGGCCCAGAGAAATAAAGTGACTTACCCAAGATCAAACAACTGGTGCCCAACCCAGCCAAGAAAAGAAACAAAATCACAGATATTTGTGTTATAAAACGATTATTCTTATTTCACTATGGAACTCCTGGTGTGACAAAGCGCTTCACCCCAAAAGCATCACTCCTGGACTCAGCCCGTGGTTGTGACCACCTGAATTGTGTCCTCAGCATAATCCAGGACTAGAGTCCTTCTCGGAAGAAAGAAAGGAATCTTTATTGGGAGGTACCCTGATGTCATGGAAAAAGCATTGGCTTCTGACATCAAAATTTGATTCATGGCTCCTTAGCTGGATGACTTACAAAACAGCTTCACTTCTCTGAGCCTCTGTGTCCTCATCTATAAAATGGAGTCTCACATGACATGACCACCTCACACAGCTGTTGTGAAAATAAATCATGGCATGCAGCTACAATGCTAGGTATGTTGTTAGTTTCTTCAGCATTATCTCCAACTACTTAAAACTATAGAGTATCAAAGAGACCTTCCTGAGGTCATCTAGTTCTCACCTTGTGGGTTAGAAAAATGAAGGCCAGCGTTAGGAGTCACATTCTAACACTCTGTCCCCATCACCATGCTTCATGGTGTGGCAGTGATGGCCAGGAGCCTGCTGCCCTGCTCTGGAACTGCCTATCTGGCACACTCTCCCTTACCTAGCCACTTCAAGTTTGTAGGAAAATCATAAAACCTGTGTGATTCACTTTTAAAGGTTTCGTAATGGTGGTGCTTTTATAGCCTCTCAGAAGGGAGAGCATTCTAGAATCTTAACGTCCTGAGAGATCCTGTTGCAGGGTGTCCAAAAGAAAGGGCTGGAACAACTGAATGAAAACTTTAGGTCAAATATAAGAAAAGGTTCCCTGATGAGTCGTGGGTGGGAAATGATAGAGACCTGTATTCGTTTCCTTTTGCTGCTGTAACAAAATACCACAAATTTGTTGTCTTACAATAACATGAATTTGTTATCTTACACTTCTGGAGATCACATCTAAAATGGCTCTTACAGGGCTAAAATCAAGGTGTCAGCTGAACTTTCTGGAGCTGCCAGGGGGAAACCTGTTTCCTTGCATTTTCCAGCTTCTAGAGGCTGCCTGGATTCCTTGGC
This sequence comes from Hipposideros armiger, assembly GCF_001890085.2. Lineage (NCBI taxonomy): Eukaryota > Metazoa > Chordata > Mammalia > Chiroptera > Hipposideridae > Hipposideros > Hipposideros armiger. The sequence continues at coordinate 1,280,403 of NW_017731734.1, forward strand.
TCATGGCCTTTTCCATCTTCAAAGCCCGCTATGGCCAGTGAAGCCTTTCTCACATCACATCACTGATTTCAAGAACCCCACCTCCCTCTTTCATTTATAAGGACCCACCCAGATAATCAGCATAATTTCCCCATCTCAAGGTCAGCCCATCTGCAACCTTAATTTCCCCTTACCACGTAACACAACTTATTCACAGGTTCCTGAAATTAGGATACGGACATCTTGAGACCATTACTCTGCCTTCCACAATGCTGAAGACTCCTTCCCACCCTCCTCCCTGGCAGGTTGACAAAAGACATTGCTGGCTGATTACAACACTTATTTTTGCCTCAGACCCAGTCTCAGAATCATTCTCAACACAATGCTTCTGACAGTCACCATGAATCAATTAGACTCAGCCTAGAAGCGAAGTCTACTTGCGAACCCTGACTGCAGATGGTAAATTCTAGAACAAGGGCAAGTTTTCTATGAAATGTTGATATTCGCAGGCCATCTCCGAGTTTTGATGTGGTCCAGAAAAAAGACAAAGATTGTGAACTGCTGTTCTTCCATACCATTACCAACATCGAAACAACCCAGCTGGCTACATGGGCCTCTCCCAGCCCTCTATCTGGGACGTCCACTGGTAGCAAGACATTTTTTGTTTGGATTTTTTGGGGGATTTTCTGTCTGAGCACTAAATTCTCCCATGTGAACAGTTGTTCCACTTAGTTCAGGGTCACTTTCCAACTCTGTCCAGAGCTGCCTGCAGAGCCTTATTTCTGACAGGAAAGAAATTGTTCTTTCCACTGAGGTACCCCTCATTGCTGGCCTCAGGAAATGTGCTGGCATGGCCAGCTGGGGCTGCCCCATCAAACCAGTGTATGTAATAAACAGTTGTATCTGTTTCCCTTACTCCTGGAGGGTTAAAACCAAATGTCTCTTTTAACTGTAGGACAATCCAAAGCTCTATCATGTCTGGCCATGCGAAGGTAATGGGTACATTTGTCCAGACATCCCAAACCCCTGGCTCAGATTCACACCCAACAGTGGAGGCATCTACTAAAACAAAGAGGAAAGCATGGTAAAGTGATTTGGGGGGAAATCCTTGCTCTTCCACTGACTGGGCACATGGAGTTGGGATAAGTCACCTCAAGACTCTGGGAATCTTTATTTCATCTAGTCAAAAATTGAGCGTTAGGCCATATTAAATCTAGGATTTCTTAAAATTCTTATAGCAAACAGTTTGGGCTCTCATAGCCTGGAGTGGTTCCAAAGGGAGTAATGAGACCAGTGGGAGACTCAGAACTTTGGGTTCTGAACAATGACTAAGAACACTGGGATATTCAACCAGGAAAAGCTGGCAGGCAGACCCAGGACAGTCCTCCCAGGCTTAAGGCCCATTTGAATCCAACCACATTAGGAACAACGACTTCACTTTCACTGGCTCACTCAGGGTATCAGCCCCCCATAATTACCTTCAATATTTCTAGAATTCCTAAAGGGGTGCCTCAGGTATGCTCAAGACACACACGTTTTCCGGTCAACCACCATTTTGTTCCCCTTAGCCTGATCCAGGCTCTCTAACTAGAACACCAAACACTGCCCTCTCTGCTGGGTGCTGCTGTCCCTGCCACCACAGAGGTTCTGCAGGCCCCCTAAAGCCAAAGAACTTCAGGGTTCCACGATGTAGTAGGAGAGAGAGCCTCTCTTCCTGTTGTATATTTTTCTCTCAAGACAAGTCCCAAAGCTGGTTCCCCAGTGACAACCAAACGTTAGTTTAAATGATTCTTTCCATTTTTATATGTAGCCTTTTTACTCTCCATAGGTCTCTTAAAGAAGTCGTATGAGGGTTGAGTTGTGAACCAGACCCAGTTGTGAGGCAGACACTAGGCCAAGTTCAGAATCACTCTCGCCTGCTGCAAGCAAAGCCTGGTCACCAGGTCAGCTGTTTGTCCCTGGTTCCTTCTTCCTCCAAGATGAGCTCCTTCCCAGGAGGCTTCTCATGCAAATAAGCCTTGAGCAGGCCCACCAAGCAGTTCATCAGGCCTGCTCTGACATGCCCACCCAGGCCTGCGCTCAGGCTGGGACTCCCTGCACACTTTGTGGAGAGGCACTGTGTTTACGCTTCCCAGCCTCAAGAAGACCAGTGAGTGAAAGCTACAAGGAGACAGAATTTCTTTCCTTATATGTTGAGCCAAACTCTAATGGATCTGTCTGTAAGTGTAATGAAATTTCTCAGGTAGTGATGAGTGTTCTATAACATGAACTGTTTAAGTCGATGGTGCCCTTACAGGAATGTCATTTAAAAGATGCCCCAAGTGTCAGACATCCCTCCCTGGAAATCTGTGCATCTATTATCTTCCACTCTACAATGATTGCTGGGAAAGCACGTCCTGAATTGCCCTAGAAAACAGGTCCCAGGCTTAGCAACTGGCTTCATTGCCCCGGGGAGAATAACCACCCTGAATTCCTCTTCAGAATCTAGTTTTCTAGGCTGAGACACTCCTGGTTGTAGATGGAAGAGTGTGATACAGTAGCCAGGACCTTCTGCAACTTATTAATACAAGGGTATGGCCATTTGATTGGGTCCAAGGAAGACCCACTGGGTATCATCACAATTTTGGAGATCAGGTTTATCCAGAAGAGATAGTTTGGGGATTACATTAGCAACCCTCGAATGTATCCGGGGCTGTATGAAGCAGAAATACATTCATACTTTCAGTTTGAGGTAGTAAAATGAACACTAGGTTGGAGTCAAAAGACTCGAGATTGAGCTGTAGCTCCCTCACATGCAAACTACGGGATTTAAGGGCAGTCATGTACACTCTTTAAGCTTCCGTATCTTCAAACAGGCTTAATAACATGCACATCATAAGGTTGTTGTGATGAATTAAGATAATTGTGTGAAAATAGACTGCAAACTGCACCAGCATCCCCCAGCTAAGCTCTTCCATGCGTCTTATTCAGCTGTCTGTACCCAGTGCCTGGATCCCAACACGGTATGCCATGCCAGTATTCAATAAACGTCCAATGAATGAACTTGATGTTCCTCCAGAGGAGAAACATCTCCAGAAGGCAATCAATAGTTAAAGGTTCTGAGGAAGCTAAATCTGTCTTTAACTTAGGTAAGATCTATGTGACAGCCAGAGCACTCTACAGGCTGATTCAGAGACAGAGAGCACTGCTCCATGCAGGTGCTCAATCCCAACAGGCTTGACGGCTGTCAGAGGCTCTAGAATGAACTCTCCCCACAGAATGTGGGAAGCAGAGAGTGGCAAAGCCACACCAAGGTGTAGACACTTCACCGAAAATCGACCTTGCTCACCAGCCCAGGAAGCTGCCTTACACACCAGCATCTTAGCCAGCACAATTCAAGCTCTGGCCTCACCACAGTGACAAATCACTGTGTGCTGTGCACCTCTGGGGCACTCACAAATGAGTGCAAATGTGAAAGCTGCTCTAGCCAACGGTTTATTGAAAAGCATCTTCTCTCCCTAGACCCCCAAATCCTATACGGTACAATGTGGTGACTTTTCACTTACGCATTTGCACCAGGCAAGCCCTGGATTCCCTCATTCGTTCAGCAAGCATTGATTGAGCACCTAACCCATGAAAGGCACCGTCACAGGGTGGGGAGGCGGGGATGGAGGCCAAGTAGGGATTGGCGGGAGGAGTACGATACAGCATGCATCAAAATAGATTTGTTCTTTTTTGGAGAGCATTCTCATCTATCCGGGAGACAGAATTACGCAATAACCAAACAAATAAATATATAATTACAAACTATGATTACTGCTATGAAGAAAAAGTCAAGGGGATGTTGAGGGACTATAATAAGGAGGCCACAGTCAGAAAAGTCTTCTCTGAGGAAGCGCAGGAGACCTGGAGGCTGGGTCTGTGTAAACCAGCTGAAGAGTAGAGTGAAGTTCTTCAGAACAGCAGGAAGAGCGTTCACAGAGGCCTGAAGCAGAAATGGGACTAAACAGTCCAAGAGCTGAAAGAAGGGGTGCGTCTGGAAACAGTGAACAAGTGGGCTGAGGAATCTGTTAAAGATTTTGTCTATCTTCTCCTAAATGCAAAAGATAACTAGCTAAGGACCTTCAGCAAGGACTGATGAGCTCAGATTCGTGACTTTAAAAAGATCCCCCAGAAGCAGGGCGTTGAAGGACTTAGGAGACTAAATAGTTAAAAAACTTTTGGGTGGTTGTGGAGGAGGGGGTGACTTCAGCAGTGACTTGCACAAAAGTGGGGTGACAGTACAGAGGTATACTAGAAAATATTGATTCTATTTGAGCTGCCACCCGCAGGAAAAGGTAAAAAGAGCAAGTGAAAACTAACCCAGTGTGCTCTGGGAAAATTATGAGAATAAATGTAAAGCAATCCTAAAGTCTTAGAGAGTCTGAAGACATATAATTAGAATCAAAAGATAGATCTGAAGCCCAGATCGTTCACATAGCCTCAGGCTACTACTTAAAGAAAAAAAAACGAATAGAAGGAAATACGCCAATATGTTAACAGCAGTTATCGTGGATTAGGGTGCTTTTTTTCTTCCATCATGTGTGTTTCTGTTCTCCAAGTTTTCTACAGTCATTTATGTGTTCCTTCTGTAGTTAGGAAAAAAATCCATATATTAATTTTAAAAATTAATGATGTCATCTTCTCACTTCCTGGGTATGTCTCCAGGGGAAATTTAAAGGTGTCTGCTGGGATTTTGTTTCCTGGTTGTGATGGTTACACTTCCTGTAGAATAAAGAAGGAGGGGCATTCATAAATAGCTATACCAAATTCTCACTCTCAGAAGGTCCCTGATCCTTACAACAGAAAGACACACTTGTCATTGCTTTCTTCAACTACCCTGGTAACACATACATCTCCTGTACAATCTGTAGCCAACCCCTAACATTGCCTCCCGGATGTGCCCTCAAAGTGGCGACCCTCTAACTACACTACCTCCCCCTGGCTCCCGAGCTGCTGTCCACTGGACCAGAGATAGACATGGCTCAAGTTACACCAACTGGATTTATTCTCTCAGGAATTTGGGACTGAGACAATGACACTAAGTGGAGAAAGACGATGGTACTTGAACAAAAATGTGGTCATGTTGTATGGGAGCACAGCTGATGCAAGCTAAAGCCTTGCAGAAGTAAACACAAAGAATCGCCCCAAGAAAATCCCTGAGAGGAGATGGAACAGAGAGAGGCAGATCAGAGACTGCAGAGGGCTCCACGGCAGGTCCAGGAAGCCATGTTAGTCCTGGCTGCCCTCCACATTCCCCAGATGGCCTGTTTCTTCTTAGATGTCCATGACATGGACTGTTGTGTCCTTTCAATAAAGCCCATTTGCTTAAAAATGTCTGAGGGCTTTCTATTTCTTATAACCAAAGAGCTTCAACTAAGAAATTCTTCTCATGTTTAGCTAACAGCCTAATTATTTTCCAGCAGATTATCTACCCTGCAGATTATCAACCCTCTGCCCAGGTTACTTGGGGAAGGCCATGGGCCTTCAATGGGGTTTCCTCCAACCAGAGGCTCCACCACCCAAGCAGCCCGTGCTCCAACTCCAAGCTAGGTGCACTATTTGCATTCTCCACAAGCTGAACAAACCAAGAGCGGGCTGCAGCTCCCCTCCAGGCCATCCTGCATCGCCATCAAGAAGCGCTCTGTGCCCTGTGACCTCGTGAACTTCCCCAAGGCAGGGATTTGCCCCTTGGGGAGAAGCCCCCACAGGAGGGCCAAAGGCCTAGCAGTCACTGCCTCCAGCCAGAGGAGAGAAGGAGTTTGACAGCTCCAAGGTAAAGCCTCTTTTTATTAAGACAACACAGCAAACTTTTTTTAACCACAGCTGACATCACTCTAATAAATCACCATCATGTCTTGTGGGATAGAAAAAGCCAAAACACTGTCACATTTGATTTTGCTGGCTACTCGAGTCTCAAGAACAAACCATGTGTTTTTAATCAACAACACTTTGTTTTGCATTTCTCAGACCCCAATACTCTTTAAATAGTTGCTTTTACCAAAGGGCTATTTTAAACCCAGGGCCAGCTTCTTTGCAGAGGACATTAAGAAACAGAACACCACGTTACCGGTTCACTAGGCTGATCCCCGTCACTTTCTCTGCTGGTATGATTATGTATTATGAGGTTCTATCCTGTCTGTTTCAAAGGGGGCTTTCCTCTTCCCTCTTTGGAAATTTAATTAGATGCCTTCCCAGAAAGTTGGAGTTTTTTGGTTTCTCTAACAGGCAACCCGACTGGGTTATGGGAAAACGACAAATTCCCAGCCAAAGGAAACAGAGAAAGTCACATCTGGGACTAGGATTCCAGAGGAGTGAAAGAGGAGGTGGCAGAGGAGGGGGACTGTTGGAGGGGAAAGAGCAATAAAATAAGATTTCCGGAACGGCACATGTCAATTTCTGCATGCAAACAGGCCCCAGACTTCTTGGAGGCAGATGTGCTCGGGCAAGCCCACTGAAGCTTTCACAGGGCCCATCCTTCGGTTTTCTAGCAATGGGTGACACCCCAAAGCAAGAATAAGCTGTGTGCAGGAACCTATCAGCAAAGGGGCTCTTTCCTGATTGCCCACTGTGCCAGATCTCAACAGTGATTGGCAGCCAGGTTCATCTTGTCCTTACATCTGTCTCAAACAACACCTGGCTTTACAAAAACAATTAAAAAAAGACTGAGAGAGAAGATCCTAACCTAAACTAGAGACACACTCTATACTGTTTGCCAAACAGTTAACTTAAGCCCGATGAAACAGTCCAACCAAAAATACAGACGTGGCTACTGTGTGGTTCTGATGTCAACTACCATCCCTAAGCATTACTGCAAAAGTCTTGTCCTTGGGCTAGTGAAATCCTCCAACTCAGTCAGGATTTTCTTCTTCCATGGCGGTCTTAATTGTTCACCCTTTGCTGATCAGATCTTGCATGCCACATAGTGTGGCCCCAGGCCATTGCATGTCAACTCCTCCCTTCCTGGGTCTGAGCCCATAGTCTAACTGCAGAGGGCTCTCAATTGTCCAAAGTTCCCTCTTTCATGAAGAGTCTTCATCAGCTGTAAACTCTGGTTATTCCTTTTTCTATTTATTATTCAATAAGCTCATGAAATATGGGGTAAACATGATACTACCCCATGGAAAACCCATTCTGTCAATGTCCTCTACATAAGTGCCTGCCTCCAAACACCTGCAGCTGTGTAGAGAAAAGTCGGCAGTTATATACATGCCTGTCATTAGGGTGAAAAAACCTTCCAGGTTCAATGCTGTCTGGAAGACCCTCTTCCATTACTCAGAAGCCCTTGGTTCCGTGGTCATTTCCATATCTCTCTCTCTCTCTCTCTCTCTCTCTCTCTCTCTCTCTCTCTCTCTCTCTCACACACACACACAGATGCGTCTCCTGGTTCATAAACCATTATCAGTAGCTGCATAATTGCAGCCTCTCTGGTTTTTGCTTTATTTTCATACTCATCTATGGGGTTTTCATTTGGCCATGTGAGGGTCTGGGGCTGACGACTTACAAATTCAGCTTAGGGATTACTTTTCTAGTTGAGTATTACAAATAGGTACTTAAACTGCTGGCCTGGGCCTTTAATGTTCTGTGGCAAATGTTTTCATTCATTTGATTCTTGTCTTCACAGGATAAACTATAAAACTGGGAAAGACAGTGAAACACTGGAAAACATCTTCTGGTTGCTATTTATATGAGTATTCAAGGCTGGATTCAGAAGGAGGCCTGTGGGGGTGAGGGGAGGATTTCACATTCCATATTGGCACCTGGCAGGAAAATCCGTAAGCAAGCCTCTGGAGTTGCATCTCAGGTTTCTACTGTGTTCACCTCCACCTGTTCCCAGGTCTCCTGGCCATGGCCATAGCCAGGTGCTGTAAGGATTAGGAAAGGAGAACTTTGATACCCAAAGTGTGGTCCATGCACAGGAATTGACATGCTTATTAGCAGTGCACAAGTTCCTATGCCCCAAACTACTGACTCAGAATCTGCATTTCAATAAGATTCTCTAGGCAATACGTATGAACATTAAATCTGAGAAGAACTACTGTTGCTTAACCCTGGCTACATGTTAGAATCATCTGGGTATTGATGCTAAGGTTTAACTCTAGACCAGGAGTCAGCAAACTGCTGCTCGTGAGCCACATGTGGCTCTTTGGGTACATACCTGTGGCTCTGAAGTAAAATTGAAAATGAAAATAAAACTATCATAATTTAATTTATAAATTTTTTAAAGGATATTATTCACATAATGGTGTTTTCATTTGTTTTATAGGTCTTGCAAAACTTCGAGGAACAGGATTGTCTCTTCCATCTCAAAAGTTTGCCGACCCCTGCTCTAGACCAATTGAATCAGAATTTCTAGAGGTGAGGCCCAGGCTTTAGAATTGTAACTATCCCTAGCAATTTCAATGTACAGGCAGGGTTGAGACCATTGGTCTACAAAAATCATCATTTATTTAGCATCTCCTATGTGCCAGATATTGATTAGGAGTTTTACAGAGGCCTTCTTTATCCTCACCACAACTCTCATAGGGTAAGCACAGCCTTTCCCACTGAAGCGATGGCTTGTCCCACATCCCATAGGTCTCATGTCAGAGCCAGCGTTTGAACCATGCATTCGGCCTGTCAACAGTAGCAATATCCCCACATCTTAGGACAACTGACAAGCAAGGAAAACAACCGTGAAGCTCCAGGAAGCCCAGGCTTAAGGAATCCAGTGTTCTTCTCACAAACAGGCAAAACAGACTGAAGAGGGCAGAGCACAGCTTTGAGAGTGCTGCCACCACTCAGAGGAGACCTACTAGTCAGACTGCTGTGCCCTCCCAGAAAGGCCAGCTGCAGCAGACCAAGAGCCCCGCCACACAGAGGGAGCTTCCAGTGGCCCCTCCCTAGTCATATCCAGAAAAGCCAGGCCAGCCAGGTGAAGGATTTCATCTGGATTTAATAGGACACTTATGAACACAACATACTTATTAGTAAATAATAATTATAGGAGAGCAGATGCCCCAGGGGGGTGCAGGGAACATAGCATCCCATTTTCTCATGCCCTCCATAAGCAAACCCTGTTTGAAATTAAAACATCCCTGCTGTCAACACGGGTGTTTAAAGAGACCTGGGTTTCTGTAATCTGAGCAGTAATTCTAATACCTGCTGTTAATTGAAAGCTTCATCGTTTGCAGGGTGCTTTCACATCTACTAATGCATTTAATCCTCACAACAAGCCTCTGAGGCAAGTATTTTTCCTTATTCCATTTTATAGATGAGGAAACTGAAGCTCCAGGGATATGAAGTGTCAAACCCAAGGTCACACAGCTAGTGACTGAGTCATGGAGCTGGGCCATGGGTTGCCAGGCCAGTGCCCTGTGCACTGCTCCACAGCTGCCTTCCAAACCATGCTGATGTCATTCAGTCCAAATGTCACTTTCCTGGTCCCACCAGAAAATCTGTCCTCCTTCACTCCTGGAATTCCCTTTGTTGCTGGGCTCCAGAGCCTTTGGAGCCCTAACTATCTGTGTTCTGTGTGCTAGCTGAATTCTTGCTGTTCCCAGGTAACATCCCTTCCTGAGACCTAAGACAGCTATGAGCAGGAGTGTGCCAGCCCAAAAGGAGAGCAGGAGCAGGTAAAACTTAGCGAGTTTACGCACAAGCACACACTCACAGACACACTCACAGCGTATTTCAATAGCAAGACATTTTCAGGGTAATGTTTTCAGTCACCCCAAATTTCCAGGTGGAAGTTGTGAGCCAAAGAAATCATGAACACTTCAAACATGGCTACCAAGTTATAAACGTCATCCCCAACTTGCAGAAGATTAAGGAATCTGGGAACAAATTAGCCTGGTGTAGACAGTGACTTACAGAAAAGTCTCAGAGAGGAGTCAGAAAAGCCAACAACTTTAAATCCTGTAAAGTTTCTTAATCAAGTTACACTATTATTTGAAATTGGCAGAACACCAATGGATTTAGTCCAAAGACATAATATATGACTTTTTTTTTTCTAGTTTTCTTTTTTAAGGGCATTAGGGTTTTAGTTCCTTTTTTCCTTCTTCTTAAGAATTTTTTATTTTTTTGGCAATATGTCGCTTTCTTTTTTCAAATCCATTTCCATCCAACATGCATAAAATGGAGCCAGTTTCAGGAAGCCCTACACCTCCCTTCTCCTCACACCCGCACAAGAGCTGGCTCCTTGACTAAACTAGCCAGCCCAGTAGCCACAAGCAACATAACATGCTTTTGTGCAATGGCTCTCTCTTCTGCCTGGTTCTTTCAAACAGTTCAGCTATTCCCTTGCAGAGAAAGAGGGTAGGAGGAACCCTCACCATAGAATCACGCTCCCCCTTCAAAGGCCTTCTCCATTCCACGTTCCCTCAGCTGACCTCTCTCCCAGAGGCCACTCCTGCCCTTTGTATTTCATCCTCGCCTTCCCAATTCTCCCAGCCTCAGGGCCGCCTCGCTTCCTTCTCAGGGAGCCCCCAGCAAGGCCGTCCAGGGCCCTGGGAGTACACACACTCCTGCAGCTCCCCTTCCAAGGCCCTGAGAAATCCGGAGATCAAAGAGCTCAGCAGCAGGGCCAGGTGTCCATCCTCCTACACAGGCCACGATTAATCAAACCGCCTGACTCACAAGGAGATCAAACCCGGCCCCCTGCCAGCTGTTGGTTAAAGCTGGCCTTCAAGTTGCCCTCATTAAATTTCCTCTCCCTCTCTCTTTCCCTGCTGACTCCTGTCCCGTGACCATCTATCTCTTGAATCTTTCACTCAGAGCTCTTCTCCTCTCCTTTCCCCTATCCTTTCCACCAGCCTATGAATTTCTGTTTTCCTCCATTTCCTTGCTTTGCCTGTCTCTCTCTTGCCTCACCAACCCCAACCCCATTCATCTCCCTGACACCCCTCCTGCTCTGTTCTCTATTTAACTCATTCAAAAATCCATGGTCCCCAGATTTTGTCTCCTGGACCCTCCTACGCAGTTGCTCAAGGTCCCAAAAGGAAGTCATCTGGAGTGTCTGGGCCAGGCTGCAGGGGTGCCAGGCCACTGGGGTGTCAAAGAGTGGATTTCCCAAGCCCTCAAGGCCAAGGATGAGTTCACCAATGCTGAACTGAATTCTCACCTGACCTTCTTTGTAACAAAGGCCTCTCTAGTAACACACACACACACACACACACACACACACACACACACACACACACACACACACAGAGGTTTCTGGGCTACTCTTCACTTCCTGTTTTCAAAAGGCCTCTAAGCCCTCAGAGGGAGCTTCTCAATGCAGCGTGGCATCATTGGGCCAGCTGGCCAGTCCACTCCTTAGTGCAGTTTATAAGCCCCCACTGGAAGAACCCGTTTCACCCATGAACAAGAAACGGGAAGTACCACCTACAAGTTGGAAAGCGAGCAGAGATCCCTTCTCTGCCTACCGCTTCACCCAAAATGAGGAAGGATGAGAACATTGGATCCTGACTTCTCCTGGGCTGATGTGTTGCGAATATTTACTCCAGTTGTCTAAAGTTTGTTTTTATACACATTTTCCTACAACAAACACTGGCAAAAAAAAAAAAATACAGCGAATACAGGCTGCAGAGTACTGTCTGTCTTCTTTCTCCATCTCACTATATATACATCTATGTATTTTTTAACTTGTTTTCCATTTCAGTGGTTCTTAAAGCACATAGGCGTGAGAAAACACAGATGGAGTGGAACAGGCAATGTTGTAGCTGTGCACAGAAGACATCGCACCATGTTAGAGATTTTTAGAAGTCTTGGAAGACCTCAGGATGCGGAGAGGTTTTTTGGGTTTGGTTTCTTTTTTTCCCCTCTCCTCCTTATATAGTAGGAATTATCTCCTTGCTTCCTGTCTCAGTTCTATTTCTCTACCCCTGGCATCACCTGCTGCCCTGGGAACACAGGATCCCTTGGCCTCGGTGACTAGGTCACTCTGACTGCCCCAGGTTTGACCCTCTCTACCTGCCCGTGTTTCCCCAGCTGTGGTGAGGCGAGCCCAGGGGAGGAAAACCATCCATCACCCAGTGGCAACAGAGGCCTGAATGAGGTGAGAAGGGTCAGCGCTGGTACGCACTTGGGCAGGTTGGAGGGGGTGGGGGCATTACAAATTGTTGAGATATCAGTGCCGGGCTTGATGGATGGTACAGAACTAGGGCAAGATGCTGGCACCAGGACCGAGCCTGTGCTCCAGCCCTCCACCCGCTTCCTCCCAGCCCACCCCCAGCGGCCCCTGACTCCCAGCTTTCTTTTTCTTGCCTGCTCACAGCCCATCAGTCAAGCCATGCCCCGAAGCTGACCTTTTGCAGAGAACAGCCAGCCTCAGAGAACCATTTCTTTCTGAAAAACCTCACCAAGGAATTTTATTAATGCTGGCAGGCCCAGCAGTCAATGGTGTGCCACCACTGCTTCCTGTCCCCTCGGCCTGCCTTCTCGCCCTTGAGTTTTGTTAGCTTTGAGCAAGAAGGGACAGGGCCGTGTGTGACCAGATTTCTTTAGCAGTGTTCCTATTTCTCTCTCTCTCTCTCTGGCCCCAGCCCACTTCTGCTGCAGGTAGGCTCTGTGGGTCTGACAGTCACCTGTGGAGTTGTGGGGTGCTTGTCTCACTCTGAGACTCATCCATCTACACAGCTCCACCTTTGCCTCTGTGAGGTCTGGCCTCTCGAAGGCAATAATGGGGTTTCTGGAAAGGCACTCTGGCCCCCTCTGAGAAAAAAGCAGAAATCAACTGAAAGGTCCAGCTGGAATGGGAAGGAGATTATTCTGGGCTTGGTCAGGGGATGGATGCATCAATGGGCAGTTTCTAAGTGGCTGCAGGCTTATCCATCTCATTGGGGCATCTCTTTGGAGACCACACAGGCTGCCAGTTGCACCACGGCAGCAGCACAATAGAACAGAGAATGGGGACGTGTTAGGGCAAATGGTGGTGGAAGATGTTTAATAGAATTACTATTAGGCCTCAAGTTAATGAGTCACAACTGCAAGAAATCATGATAATCCAGCAGGCATTAGTGACAGATTAGCTTCAAAGCTGCCATAAAAGTGCCATAATGCTTACCTAACGGCATGATTAATTCGCCCAGTACATAATGGCTTTATGGGGGAACCAGGCACCAACAGAGGCTTGACAGAAAGCCACACTGAGATCCCCAGGGCGCCGGGGCACCCCCACCCTTCCTAGGCCATGTGGCTTCCGCTCTGCCCAGAGGCAACTGCCCCCACTGCATTGTGGGTAGTCGGGGCAGCTGCTCAGGCTTACCCCAGAGCCTTCTCAGGAGGGAGAAAACAAGCAGTCCCTTGGAGAACCCCCAGTGCTTTGCCCCTCACCAGTAGTTGTCCGAGGAGACTAAGAAGTCATGTCATCCCAACCCCAAGATAGGTACTTCTTACGACCAGCACTGGTGCCCGGAGAGCCCCATCCCAGGCCCCTGACAAAAGGATCCAGTGTAGAATGGTCTGGGAAAAGTACTGAACTGGGCTTCTCACCAGCTGTGTGACCTGGCAAGTCACTTAACCTCTCTGGGCTCAGGAAGTCAGTTCAGAGCCAGCATCCTTAACTACTAGACCTCCTTCCTATGATGGCACCTAACAGTTATTAATCACTAACTTGTGTTCCAGGCATGATGCAAATCTCCTTATACATATTATTTCATTTACTGCCCCCCAAGAATCCTATGAAATAATTACCACTATTATCTTCACTTTACAGACAGGGAAACTGAGGCTTGAAGAAGGAAGATAAATAGCTCACCGTCAAACTAGTAGTATATGTGAAACCAGGTAATACTCCCAGTTGCTTGCTTCTCTACCAGCCCTCTTGAGCCCTGATACCCTAATAATTAAATGTTAATGCTTTAACATCAAGGGAAAGCAGCTAGTGAGACGCTGAACATCATCTTTTATGAGGAAGAGAGAGGCTCTGGTCTGCTTGGTTGCCTGCCCCGCCCCCCATGAGAAGCGTGAGGCAGCTGATCTGGACTCCACATCTCCTGTTCACCTTGACTCCACAGACTCTCCTATCTGATAGTGATACCTTGGGCATGTAACCACGCCTGGTTTCTGTTTCAGCTTCTCTTGTGCACAAAAGGAATTTTAGTAGTAACAATAATAAGAATAGCTTGCCCACCTGACAACAGTAATGTCTTGATCCCTTAAGGCTCACATCTACCTTTTCACAACTCCAACTGGAGCTTGGGCCACTCTCCTGAGCACACCCACAGACTCCACCCCAGAGTCTCCCGCCATAGTCTGCCCATCTTCCCATAAATATGGAGGCAATTAGCACGAAGCCCAGGTCCAAAGGGAATTCTTGGAGCCATATTCATCTTCATAATGTTGAAGAACACCCCCCAGGAGGCCTGAGTCACTGCTGTGGCAGGCATACTGTTTCTGTTCTGATTAACTAGGGCTCCATGGAAGGCACACAGCCCTCTCTCCAGCAGCCTTCCTCCCAGCTCCCAGCTCACTTCACTCTGGGGTTCCCACTAAGTGGGCCCCCCAGGCTGCCACTCATACGACTTGGTCCTCTCCTGCCAAAGCACGAACAGGCTCCAAACTTCCCAAGGTCTATGTTCCTTTTAAATTCCAAAATCAAATATTTACTTTTACAGGACACCATGGGAAAGGTCAAGAAGATTCACTCATCCCTTTGCAACTCTGAATCCTAAAATGGACAGAAGGCTTGAGAATGTGTGCTGCAAGCATTGAGTGGGTTTTCTGGAGGTGACTACCTTTGTGATGGCCAATGCATCTCTTGTGGCTGGCTGCCTAATGTGTGTCAAGTGGACCCTATCGCTTTAGTTATAGAGTCATAAAATCTCTGGGTTGTAGGAGACCTCAGTGATTGTTTCTCCCACCCCTCCCCAAATCTACCCTCATCTGCTATTGACTCCTCTTGAGTCAAATATATAGTTCTTATTTCAACATGCTGTGCTCAGTGAAAGCTCAATAAATATTTATTGATGGTGGTGCCCATGATGAATTAACAGCCAAAGCTATAAAATTAAAGTTTCACACAAGCAGAGATCCTGGAGAGAAAGAAACTGCTATGTAAAGTTTGAAATTTTTCAAAATGACAAGCATACACACATGCACGCGCGCGCACGCGCGCGCACACACACACACACACCACACAGTCCTCTATCTCGCCTATCTGCAGAATCACATTGGAAACAGGAAGTGTCCTTCTTACAGAATATTCAAGCCTTTGTGGAGGGCATGTTCAACTTCTCAGAGGCCAATCATCTCAGCCCGTTGGGATGTGCTTGGCCCTGGACCCAGAGTCTCTCTTTGTCTCCTTGCCAGAACCAAGGGTGAATGCAATTCCTGAGAAACAAAATGGTGCCACTGAGTGCTTTCTTGGGTGTCCCAGATGAGCTAAAGTAAGCGTGGTAACATATACAATGCTAGGATGCCAAAACCTTAAGGAAAAAGGTCTAGGGCATGACAAGTGGCTTAAATGGGAATTTTTAACAAGATAGTGTGTACCTAGAAGGAAATGCTAGGGTGTGTCACCATAAAGGAGTCAAGAACTTTGAGGCCTAGTGGGTAGAAACCCGTCATCACCAGCCAATCAGATCATGTAGCTCCTAATCCCACCCCAACATGTTTATACACTGGAAGGTCTACAAGCCTCCCATGGTTCTGTTTGAGAACAAACTAACAAAGCTAACTTTTCCCCTCATTTTGATTGCCTTGATCCCCTCTAACTGCACCACTGAGGCACCAAAGCTCACTGTCACCCCCCTCAATCTCCACCCCATTTGACTGTGAGAGCGAGTTCAGGGGGGCTGCTAAATCTAAGGGTGAAGGCAAGGGCCTTCTCAAATTGAGCCACAGAATTACCTGGAGGTCAGTCAGAAAGGGGCTTTGCTTTTCCTCAAGTCAAACAAGAGAGAAACATTTATAAGCTGGGTTATAATTGTATGGGTTAAAGAAAATCTCAGCCAGTTTGGAAACATAAAAACAGAGAAGGTCTTGAAAAAATAACTTAGATTTTGTGCTAAACCTATAAAGTGAGATTGTATGTATAACGCATTTCCCCTGGGCCCAGTCTATATCCTGAGATTCTCTCAGACTGGAGGAAGCTGGTTCTGCTGCAGAATGAGGCAAGGCATGCAGATGGGACAGAGCAGAAGTAGTGGAAGGGAAAAGACGTGAAAACCAAGGATGAGTCTTAGGAGAACACTTCCACTCTACCCTCTCCCCAATTTCATTCTTTGGGCAATGCAGCAAAAGAGCACCCAAGAGAGCTGTGAAGGGAAGCAGATCGGAAGCTCCAGCACAGGCCTCCCTGAGGCTGCCGTGCCTCTTTTTGTCTTCCACTGGACTCCATACTGTTCTCCCTCTTCCAACTCATTAGTTGGCTAGTCCCCAGGAGCCCCCTATTTGGACACCATGCTAATGGTTGACCAGGCAACCTGGGAGAAGACAAAGAGAGAGGGAACCTGTCAATAACCAGCATTTAGTGGCATCACCCCTGTGCCAGGCTCTCTGCTAGGTAGAGTCCTCCCACGGGAAGATCACAATATGTCCATGGAAAGTAAGAACACGCACGGTCCAGCTGGCAAGGCTCACTGGCCCCTGCCCAGCCCAGGCCTGTCTGCCCTGGCTGCTGAATACGGTCTCATGATCCTGTTCTAGTTTTTGGTGTTTGTTCCTGCCCAAATGGGGTGTCTGATCTTGCCATGCCCAGTGTTTTCTACAAAAAAGGGACCTGGTACACTTTTATAGGAACCCAGTGGTTCCCTGAGGCCAGATTCTAATGCTGTCCAGATGCAGCAAAACAGAAGGGCTATTCAAAAACAACTGAAATATCAACACACTTTGAAAGCGGTCTGTTAGCACTTGTCGTAAGCACAATAAACAAAACAATGAAACCATCAGAAAGTACCGTGAGACAGTCAGGCTTTAGGAACTTGGCTTTGATGATTTAGAAAAGCAAAGAAAGGGGGCAGAGCCAGTTCCCACTTGGGCTGAGGCTTGTTTGCTCTGCTTATCTGAAGTCAGAGCTACAATCCCCATCATGATGAAAGGACCTAGTTGGTAGAGCCTTCTGCAAGTGGTCAGTTTCTGCACATGGCCCATAAAACACCCATTTGTATAACACCACTCCCATCTGTTGAAAGACCCTTGTTCCCTCTGAGTTAGCTCAACAAACAAGCGAGCTCAACCAACGAGGAGGTCATTTGCTGGAGTTCTTACCTGGGTGGGCTCAAGGAAATCAGACCTAGACTGTTGGGACACAGTTGCAATCATGCCCTCCTCAACAGTTAGACACCCTAACCCCAAGTTAGTTAAAATGAGGACCAAGGGTCTGTTGATCCTCACTTTTGGTGGAAGAGGCTGAAAGAAATGTCAACTGTCCACCTGGCACACATCAGCCTTCCCATTTGAGTTGTGGAGCTGGGGCTAGAGCTGTCCCTGGGTGAAATGAGGCCGCCCGCTGACCAGTCACTCAAGGTTGTTTCCCACTGTCTCCACTGCTCAGGCTTTGCTTAATCCCTGCAGTGGGTCCTAGCCAATTCATCTATCAAATTACCTGCCAGTGATTTAAGGGAGCTTAGTTCATTTGGGTGCAGTCCTGCATTTTGACTCTTTGTCAAGCAAAATGGGGGATTAACCAAAGGTAGTGGGAGAACCTGACATGGCTGTCTACCGGGAGAGAAGGGACTCTAGACACAAGTGAGACCTGATAGCAAGAGTGAGAACTTGAGAGGCCCAAGACTCTGGCTCTGGTCCCCTGCTCAGCTGTGTGACCCTGAGTCCATCTCTTGCATCTCCATCTCCTCCTACATATACCAGCTGGCCAGTCTGCTAAGCCCTATGAGCTCATGAATCAGAAGAGTCGACTCTGTTCTTCCCTCCTAATTGGGAAATGAAAAAAAAAAAAAAAACCACATGTCAGAACAAAGGAACCAAACATAGAGCAGGAACTCTCCCATTTCTGCTCCAGGCCTAAAGCCTGGAGTCTCTTCTGCCATAATCCTCCTCCTTTAGCGGCAAAACGCCTGTGGTATCTATGGGTTTAGTCGGAATCGGCTGTTTCTGTGGAACAGAGAACGATTCCACAACAATCTGTAAAAATTCATTGAACACCTTCATGTGCCCAATCTCTCCCCTTGGCTACTTCAAACATTTTAACAGGTGGGACTAATCTTGGAACCAAAGCCTCTGCTTCTCCAGATGCCTTTCAACCTGTGGTGGATGCAGCCCTTCGCACTGCAGGCTCACCCTCTGCAGTCCCTAAGGCCTCCTAGACTTGTGGGAGCCAAAACAGCAACAGCCAGGAGGCTGAGGTTCAAATGCCTTCAGAGTGGCCACCGTTCCTTTGATCAGCCTCCTGTGATGTAGAGGAAAGGACATGGAGTTTTGGAGTCAGAGTAAACCTGTGATGCAAGTCCCATCTTTAGCACATGCTAGCTGCCAGCCTCAGAGTAGCGACAGCTGATTCATATGACTGTTGTAAGGACTAGAAGAGATCATGCTGAGCGGGGACCAATGCATTACCCAGCACAAAGTATGTGCAATAAATATTAGCTGCCTTGTTCTCATCTCCAACTACGTACAGCTGTCAATCAATCAACAAGTATTTGTTGAAAGCCAAGTAAGTGCCCATCACAATGGGACTTCAAAAGATACAGATAAGTAAGCCAAGGTCACTGCCTTGGGGGAGCTCCCAGGGTGATGGAGAAGATGAGAAGATCATTTCAATGGGCTGAGAAACTGCTTCAATACAAAAAAAAAAAACATAGTAGTATTAATGTAGGGAGGCAATATGGTCCTTCACGGGCTTAGCATCATCCTGCTTGGTACTACTACGTACTTGATGAATGACCCTGGACCAATTACTTAGCCCCTCTAAGTCTTGGTCTCCTTATTTGTAAAATGAGGAAAAAAGCATCTATCTCATAGGGCTGTTGTAAGGATTAAATTAATTTAATTTAATTAAATATGCCCATATTAGCTATGTAACTTCGTATTAAACATGAATAATAATTGAACTAACTCGTAGTGATGCCATGAGAATTAAATTTGTTAATACATGTAAAGCATTTAAAATAGGGTTATGTAGTTATGTGATTGTTCACTATCAATGCCCTCTAGAATGTAAGCTCCCTGAGGGAAGGAGTTTGGTATGTTTTATGCACTGAGGCATTCCAAATAGAACAAGGCCTGGTACATATCACATAAATATTAGTTGACTGAATGAGTCATTAAGTGCTACAGGAGAACCAGGCAGAGGCGCAGATTCCATTCCCAGAAGGCTTCCTGGAGAAGGTGATGCAGAAAGGTGAATAGGAGTTAGCCACGCTGAGAAGGTGCAAAGGGGATGCCTGCAGAGGAACTACCATATGAGGGATACCAGCCATGAAAGAGCATGGTATAAATAGGAAACCTCGGGCAATCTAGCATTTGTAGAATAAAAAGTACAAATCAGGAAGAGACATGAACTAGAGGCTGTCTCCGGGGTCTTCCAGTGATAGTGGGACCAAATACACCTTGAAAACTATACCCAAGAAAAATGTGAGCATTTGAAAAAAGACAGCTTCTGTCAGACCCACCTAAGGTCTCCAAGTCACAGGGCCTGATCCAGGAGAGCCCCAGAAATAGCATTTCCCATGAGTCCTCTGCCTCTGGGGAAAGTCCCATCACATGGGACCCTAACCCATCTGTCTGCAAGATTCCCAGCCCACTTGGAGAAGCAGGCTACCATGCCTATGAACTCTGACCCCATCAATCCCAGCGGGGCCTGGGGAAGCATTTACATCTTCAAAGGTCCTGGTAAATGTTAGCCAACAGCCTCCTCCCAACCCCAACCCTCATCTCCTCCCCCTCTGAGCCACAAGGGGTCAGGGACCAGGGTCACACCTGGCCAGGCCTAGCCCAGATCAGCCCAGCATCTCTTCCACAAAGCCACTCTGCTCACTGCCCACTGTATCTGTTTCCCTCCTCACACACATTTGGGCCCAGAGCTAGGGAAGGTGTAGGGCCAACCGAGAAGGGGGCCGGCCCCTACAAGGAAGGCCTAGGATACCTTCCAAGGGGCCTTTAGACAAAGCGGGGCTCAGATTAGCTACACTGGGAGGGTTCTGGATTAGAGGAGGGGCAGGACAGGCGCCTAGCCAGGGTCAGTTCCAGTGACTGCCCTATCAAGCAGGTTTCAATGACCTCTCCCTGACCCCAGTAAGCTCCAGTTGTCCCTCTGATCTCCTCCAGGCAGGGAGGCCTGTTAACTTTTACCAGACTCCTTTGACACGGAGCACTAATAAGAACCTGGGAGGGAGGTTCATTCAAGTGTCAGAGACTCAGCCCAGCTCTCCACAGCCTTACCCCTGCACCTGGCCCTGCAGCTCAGGTCAGAACATCAGCCCCTTCACCCCACCACAGGAGGTGCAAGAGACCGGGCTCTGGGCCCAGAGAAGGAAAGGGGAGGCCAGGCTCTGGGGGTCTGCCTCCACACTGGCCACTGGCTTGCTTGGGTCCCACCTCAGAGTTCAATTTCCCCTGCCACTGGCTCTTGTATATTATGGCCTCAGCTCACAACCAAGTACAGGCACTGCCCTGGCCATCTTACAGATGAACATGTAAGACAATCCCAAAGCGTCGGGGCCTTGCCATGGCAGAGCGAGGCCTGGAACCCAAGGACTGCGAGCTCTGTTGAGCTATTTGCTCCTTTGGGGACAGACACTGAGCCAGTGCTGACAAAATGGGCAGGAATGAAAGCCCATAGCAATCAGGCTGAGCCTCTCTCCTCTCCCCTCCCATCCCTGCTCCAGCAAATTTCCCCACAGATCCTACCTAAGGGGAAAAGCGTAGGCAGCTTAGCAGAGGAAAGGTCAGAGGCTGGACTGTCCTCTCAGCTCTACAATAACGAGCTGTGTGGCCTGAGAAAACCATTTATCCTTTCTGTGCTTCTGTTTCCTCACAGAGCCTTCTGCAAGTGGTCAGTTTCTGCACATGGCCCATAAAACACCCATTTGTATAACACCACTCCCATCTGTTGAAAGACCCTTGTTCCCTCNGGGGAGGTCGCTAAGATCCCTTCTAGTTCTACACTCTCTCATTCGAACCCTTCACTGCCTCCAGTTTCTTCCACCTCCCCCCAGGATTGGGGAATCGTCCTCAAAACCCAGCTAGATTCTTCAGGTTTTACCAGAGACTTTATAGCCAGAGAAGTTCATCTAGCTTCATCCTTTTATTTAAAAAAATAAGATAGCTGGAATCCAGACAGATGAATTAGCTGAGTGACCTTGAACAAGACGCCTAAAGGTGGACCCGGGCCTGGAATTCAGGTCCCCAGTACATTGTTCTTGATGCTGTGCCAGCTCTAGGCTCCAAATCCCCCTGGGAACCCTGACTCCTCAGAGAGAAGGGACCAAATTCTCGGCTTACCTGCCCACAGCCTGCCCCACTGGCCTGCGCTCTTACTGCCCCCTCATGACCACCCCACTCTGTAGTCAGACTCACTCTCTGTCCTCAGCAAATCCCAGGATCAGGCTCACCCCCAGCCTGGTTCATGAATCCCCATGTCTCACACCTCAGCCAAGTCGACCCTCTCCCCAAAAATTCCTGCCCACACAGCGCTGCCTCACTCCCTCACCTCCCACAGGCCACGTGTCTGAGTCCTGCCCACCTAGTTCCTCATCCCCTTCGTGATGGCATCACCGCCTCCCTGCCTTCTCCACGCTGCCTGGAGTTGAACCCTGGCTCTACCACTCACCAGCAGATGGGCAAGTTACTTCATCTCCCCGTCCCTTAGATTCTTCATATGAAAAGTGGGGATAATAGGAGTTCTGACCTCAGTGAGTCATTGGTAGAATTCCCTCTAATACATGCACGTAACGAAAACAGTGCCTGGCATATGATATACATATATATTCACTGCTATTAATGCTCCATGTACATATTGTTTCCAACTGTTAGTTCCTCTGAATAAACATATGATAATGTATTTCTGGTAGCTTCTAGAACTTTGGTGATGTGGGTCAAGGAGGCGTTCAAAGCTGGATGGATAGATACGAGTATATAATAAACCTAGTCCTGGGGTCACTCAACATTGGGCTGAACTAGCTTGTTCCTAAAATGCTATTCGTCAGCACAGTTCCAGGACCCAGGAATAGCACATTTTCTCCCACCAGAGTATTCCTCAATTCATGAAGATTCCTCTTAAAATTCAAAATGCCCCTTCCCATCTCCTGCCACCAGCAGAGTCCCTTAAATTCTGTTGGTTCACCTGCTCTGCTTGGTGCCCAACGCAGCCCCCTCCCACTCATGCCTATAGACAAAAGGCCCGTGGGTGATTGATGGTGACAGTGACCTGCCACTGACCCTTCCAACCTGGGCCCGCTGCTGCCCATGAGGCACTCAGCAGCCACCACAGCTGTTTGAAATGCCGACTCCCCACCTGATGGGGCTGCTGGTTTTCTTCCCCTTGTGAAGTGGGATCTTTGATGTGGAACCTAATGGGGTCTCTCCAAATGCCTGGGCCCTAGAAAAACTGCCTACAACAGCCTGTCCACTGGACTACCTTTGTGGGTTCAGGGAGGGAAGAGAAACAGACTGGGGATCAAATCCTGACTCTGCCACTTGCAAGCTTTGTGCTCTTTTGAACTCTGAATCTCAGATTCCTTATTGTGATGAAGGAAGAGAAGACATGTCCCAGGGAGTCACTGAGAAGAGTACATTAGAGAACAGAAAACTTGGGCGCAATGCTGGCACGTTGTAATTACTCAACAAATGGTAGCCATGGTGAGAAAGAGGAGGATATAACAAGGTGAAGGCAGAGGGCTGTACATGAGCACCAACTTTGACTCTGTTCTGTCCTCCTCCATCTTCTTTTAATACCCTCCTTGATTTCCCTCCCCAGAATGGTGACGTCCCGAGCGTCTCCCTGTTTCCTTATTCACACACATTCACACACACACACACACACACACACACACACACGTACTACATCCTATCCACAGCTTTTCATTTCACTTTCTCCCTGCCCAGAATTTCTCTAGCTGCTGTTTGGGACAACCTAACCCCATGGAGTATCTCCTTGCTCCTTTATCACTGCTCATTCAGGTATTTGCTGACTGGGCTCATGTCCTCCACAGCTGAGCTGCCAAGACTTGCTATCCATACCCCCCCCCAAAAAAAAACCAAAAAAAAATCTGTTTCCACTAAACTACTGAGCATTTCACATGTCTTCATTCTAAAGCCATTTATTTACTTTTATTTACTCATTTTCTTTAGTCCATTTGCCTAGTCCTCATAAAACAGTTGGTTGGAGTGACTTCTTGTAATCAAATTTGGGTGCCCAACAGAAAGGTATCAAGCTGCCTATACTCTGAGATTAAGCTGCGGCTCAGGCCGACCAGCATTTTGAAACACATAGCAAACCAAAAAGAAGATTCAGCTGGGCCTCTCTGCAATTTTACACCGATTTCAGTGCAGGGGAACCCATGGAGAGCAGTTATCCAGAGAGGTGATTGTGTAGAGGTCTGAAGCTGATGAAACCCACAGTGCCAAGGAAGACCACGGGGTGCCCATGCAGGGGGGAGCAGAAGAAAGAGAATCAGAAATGCACCAGCAGCCACTCCCCTGAGACTACACAAAGGGTGTGAAACCTGAAGGTGTTTGCATTTGACAGAAAAGGTGGTTTGGCTTACCTCAGAGTTCCAACTCCACATGCCACACTTTCTCTCTCTACCAACTCTTTCTCTTTCTAGACCTCTCTCTCTCTCTCTCTCTCTCTCTCAGCTTCACTCACATGGACTTTGATGACATCCAAAAACAGACTTCCTAGACTCTTAATTGTAAAGAATGTGGTGGGGCATGTGAAAGCCCAGGGAAAAAAGAAAACTGTAAGGCTGGAATAAGATAACCCTGTTTAAAAAATGTCAGTAAACACCTCTGAAAAACAGCCTACCCTGGAAAGGCAATGGTGAAGGAAGAGATTTTTTCCAGGCCTTCATTCCAGGAAGCTCATGGGACACAGAGATTTCCCTGAAAGAACCCCATCCCTGTGAATGCGTCTCCTCTCTCTGTTCTCATATCCCAGGGTATTCAGAGCAGCGGGCGCTGGGGGCGTGACTGGGGAGAGGGATGTCTTGGGGGTGAAGAGTTTTAACAGCTGAAATATATAGAGACAAGCATCAGAAGGACTCATCTATTCCCCCTTGAGCAAAATAAACTGAGGGAGAAGGAAGAAAGGAGATGGGGGGAGCTTTCCAAGTCGACTGAGTCGCTGAGTTAAATTACAGGGGCCTGGGAGGGGTGATTAACAACCCTCATGGTTTTCTGCTTCACAGCCATTACTCACCCCAAACCTGGGGCTTCTCGGTTACATAGCCCAGCGCAGGCCGACCATTTTTTCCATTGACTGAAAACACATTCTGACTGAAAACAAACTTTGGATCCCCGAGGCTTGGCAGGCCCTGGGTCCTTCTCCATATTTAATCAACGGGAAGCTAAACACTTTCAATCTGTGATGGCTCATTTGGACGGGGTCTCGGGGCTTTCGCTTGGTGCCAGATATAATAACTCTCCTCTCTCTTTTCTAAGGCCTATTTTATAATTTTGCTGTTTTTCAATGTCAAGCCCATCTTTTGAAGAATTTTTATTGGATTTCCTGCTAGACTTCAACGAGGATTTTTCTTGCTTTGGCAGAAATATCAAGCAGAACAGGGGAAAAACTCAATCATCATCTTGGAAAGTCGAGATGGTGTGTTGGGAGGGGAGTCCTTTGTCTGTTTGCACACAAATAGGTTTCTAGAAGGCTGGAGGCCCAGTTGCCAGCTTTGGGGGCCCTCTGACTTCTGGTTCATGGTGTAAAAATTGACAGGCATGGATGTGGGAAGAGAGGGGCGGTTGGGACAAAATAAGGGGAAGACAGGCATGAGTGTGTGAGAGAGGCTACGAGGGGGTGGGTTTCTAGTTGAGGTCTGGGGCACAAAGCCTGGCACTACCTTACATGTCCATTCACACCCATTCACAAGAGCGGCTGGGACCCTGAGGAACAGGGAGTGCCCACTCAAGGGGCAGCAGGCAGACTCTTAACCAACAGCAGGACCCCTCAGACCCGCTAAACCGCCATGAATGGGCAGAAAGGCCCCATCCCAGAGGCTCCTGTTTTACCAGCCACAGCCATCATCTCTGCGCCTGCTCCAGGCAATGTTCATATCTTTAGTTTTTCTTCACAGAGATTATTCCCCAGAGGAAGCAGCTTGTCAGTGAGTGACAGCTTTTGTTTGCTCATGTTTTCCTCTCTTCCCAGAGTCAACTTTCAGAATATACCAGGATGCTCTTCTTACTCCTGAACTTTCTTTTCTTTTAATATATATATATATATATATATATATATATATATATATATATATATATATATATATATATTTTGGTGTGGGTGGAGGGGTCTCTACAGAGTATTATCCAGAGACAAGAAGTGGTTCTTTGTCCAGTAGTAAAAGAGGGCGAGAGAGAGCCCTGTGATATTCTCTTTTTATGTTTTGCTTTTCCATTTTACATTTTGACTTTGTATGTTGAGATGTTAAGCAACTGCACTTCACACATCCTGGGCCACTTCCCACCTACCACTATTAGCTTCACAATTCACAGAACATTTTCACATGTCTCATCTTTTTATTCCCACAACCAACCTTCAAGATAGACAGGGCAGGTACTGTAATTGCGATTTTAGAGGTGAGCAAACAAGACTCACACAGGCAACATAACTTGCCCAATTTTTGTGGGTCGTAAGTGGCCAAACCAAAGTAGAAACAAAAATGAACACTTTTTTCTACTTCACCACAAAATGCATATGCTACAGGGAGGCTCCCTAGCACCCTTTAATGCGATGTCTCCCTATGCTGGACAGAGCTTCCCAGTGTAAATTCCTGCAACAGAATACATTGAAAGTTGGAACCTCATGGCAATTTTTACCATGTCCACAAACTGCAGGACAATTTTTCTTTGGGCCAGACTATAAGATCAGGCTTCCAGGGCACCTAAGCCACCCCTTACTCTTTCCATTTCCAGTAAGAAAAAGAACAAAAAAAGATCATGTAAACAAAAGTACTTATGGCATACTCACTCAAGGCCAAGCACTGGACTAGAACATTGAGGGCGTCAATAGGAGAAAAACACCTGTCCATGCTTTTGAGGAGCTGACAGTACAGATGAGGAGATAAGATAGACAGAGAATCCTAGACAGTTGTAACTGCGAAGGACCTTAGAGGTCATCCACCTAAACCTCTCATTTACCAGTGACGAGATGGGACAGTTCAGAGAAATGGAGAATCCATGGGGGTAATATGAAACAGTAAGTGGATGTAGAACTGGATGGGTGAACAGGAATAGAAAATCCACAAAAAGCAAAATGAATAAGTCAACCTGAGTCCAGTGTGTTCCCAGGAACATAGGGCCACCGTTTAGAGATGAGGAGAAGGTGAAGGAATCAAGGCTGAAAACTTGGCTGGAGCCAGGTCATGGAGGGTCATAAGCAATCAGGAGAATGTGTACTCTAAGCCAGTGAGAAGTCACAAGAAGATCAGGGTTTAGGGCTCCTGCTGACCAGTGGTGCCCTGGTCTCATAATTTTTTCAATTCCATACCCATACCTAACAACCCATCTAAATTTACTGCACAGATGGCTGGGGACAGACAGAGATCCCAATTGTGCTATACTCTGAGTCTGAAAGAGAATAGCGACTTTTGCAGAGTTCACCTGCTATTCAGGTCATCCTGCCTCCCCACCTCTTTCCTTCAGCCATCCCCTCAGTGGTCCCGGGAGCTCCCCACTCTCAGCCCCTCATCCATAGGTCCCATGCAAGGACTGTTATGCATAGGCTGAAAAAGCAAAAAATGAAGAAGCAAGGGAGGGGAGACTGTCTCAGTGTAGTAAGCGCTCACATCTAAGGATGGGAAATTAGAGAGAAAACCTCTCTCCCCAAGACATCAGAGAAACTCCAAGAAAACCGTCATCTGGAGCAGAATTTTCTCCAGCCCTTGGGGATCCTAAGGACATGAAAGCTGGGACGGGAACCTCCCCTGGGTCCCTGTCTTCCTGCTACAGCCCTGTGGTTTGAGCCTCTCCATCAACCTTTGCTCCTTTCTGCATTCCAACGTGTGCCTCACTTTAGCCTAAAAGCAAGAATGCCAGCCCTCTTCCTTCTAAGAGAAACTGAGATGAGGACAAGTCAGAAGGTAAAGACCCGCAAAGCTTCAGGGGAAGGACCACCGTTGCTGTTGCAGCTAAGACTAATAATGGCCACAATAACGTCATTGTTACACTGCCTCCAGAAACAAAGCATGTCTGCCCTCATGAACAGTCCTTTGTCCTTCCAGTAGCTCCCATCTGAAGGGGAAGTACATCCTCCTGAAAGTTCCATCAGCAACCAACCTTCCATCTTCCCCTCCTAAAGAAACACCCCTACTACTCCAAACAACAAGGCCCCAGGTTCCTACAGCCCCAAAACCTCCTCTTGACTGACTTCCCTCAGAGAGGAGGGACCAGCCCCATCTGCCCTCATTTCACACTCAAGAGCACCAAGAATGAAGCTTGCCCACCCAACCGGGCAGATAGCCTTGCTCGGGGGGGGGGGGGGGGGACCTTTCTCTACACGCTCATCAGCTCTGATCTATTCTAGAAAATTCAAACTCCATAATCAAGGTCTCATCCTTAATTATGGACAATCAACACCTTTAAGTTTTCCTCAGGCCAGGCCGTTCCCAACATGATCCCCAAAGGCCCCAAAATATACACACCACACCCCAGAGAGGTGGCATTCCAATAGGTATGTATTGTACCTTGCCCCGGTCTGAGAGGCGGAGCGCTGGGGATCCTTACCTCTCGCCACCTGTGCCACTCTGACCTTCTCTTCCATACACCTCAAGGTTGTCCCCAACCCCAGAGAGCTGATCCCTTCCCTTCTGTCTTTGTTTGTTTCTTCCCCTGGGCCTTATCTTCACCCCCCCTCCTTTGCTGTTTGAGGTTAAGAAGCATCTATGGTATTCCATAAATTACTTGGCAAGAGTGGATGACAAAAACAAAATGTAATTCAGATTAAAGTCACCCTCCAGCTGAAATGATAGTTTATTAAATAAACGGCGAAGCTGCCAATCAACCTGGCTGGCAACTGGGTCCCTTATATTAATCTTTCTTGGGGTGATTTAGGACCCACCTGGGCGCTCTGTGAAGATTCTCCCATCATTTCCTCCCCATCTCTCTGGATCAAGCTGCTGGGCTTGGCGCAGTTGACAAATTCCCCAAGTAATCCCTCAAAAGATTGGAGAAATGCTCTGAACGCTCCATTAAATTTATTTTCCATGCTTTAAGAGACCCAAAACTATGTCCAATAAATAAGTGTTCCCTGTGATTTACTGAAATGCTCCTCTGATTTAAAGTTATAGGGGGAAAAATATGGAGCCCCTGGGAGCCCAGGACCAGCCTTGCAAGTGAGACCAGATGTGAGATTTCTACCCGGGGAGGAGGGAGGAGAGGAAAAAAACAGCCCAACTGGTGGAGGTTTGCAAGTGACAATGTCTGAACCCCGGTTCTCGGCTTTAACATAAAAGGTCCCCAGTTGAGCATTCTTTCTCACAAAATTTATTGTGGTTGTAGTTAGAGGGGGAACCATCAAAAGAGTAATTCTGGCCCTTGTTTTGCAGAGCTCTTTTGATAAATATGATACTTAGAAATATGCCTCCCACTAGACAGAAAAGCCATATAGTTAAAATGAAGTAATCTGTCAGTAAACTCGCTAGAATCAAAGCCAAAATGAAACCTGTAAAAGGAGAAGGGAAAGAACTCCACTTAGAAATGCTTGAGTCAAGCAGGGGAGAAGGTGGAGATTAAGAATTGTCCTTTATTCAGATATTTTTATCTACAGAGTTAAAAGCGGAGATTTATTTTTAAAGGGGGCTATTTATGTTCCAATCTCCAACAGATGGGCCTGTGTTCCTGCCTCTCTCATGCAGCCCAGGCTCAGCAAAAACAGCTTCTCTTGTGAGCTGAAACTTACCCAAATGAAGGAGGAATCAAAACTTTTGGAAGCAAATGTCACCTTTGGAACCACTTGGTAAATATTGGTTCTGTTTACTACAGAGGCCCAGATGTGCCAAGAAGCAAATAGGAAGGAGGGGAAACAGCCAATGTTAAGGCTATATAGCGTGAGTGTGTGTGTGAGTGTGTGTGTGCTGATTCCCAAAGAGCTAGAAAGCTTAAACTAAGAAATTTCCCAGTGGGGAAGTGACATCATCAACGGGTTGTCCCAAATAGCTCTATCTATAGAATCCACTTCTCTAAGAGTCCCCCTGTACCTGATAAATTACCTGTTTCAAAAATGCCTTTTTCAAGGTTAGTGATGAAAAATATTTGGGGTAATTGCCCTGGTGAAATTACCCCAGAATGTGTCTTACTCTTCTTTACTCTGTACCCACACCAAAAGAAACCCAACTCTATGGCTCCATCGGCTCTTGCACAAGTTGCATTGGAAATAGAGGATCCCCCAAGCCTTCCAGAATGTTCAGGCCACAGCAGAAAGAAGCTCTCCTCCTCCCTGAGTGACAGGTGCTGGACTGGGCAGCCTCCCCAAGGCTTTGTCCCTGGAAAAGCCTCCTTTTGTTGTGTCTGCCTCCCAGGGGCTCCCCCATTCCTGTTCCCAGAACAATGCCCAAAGCAGCCAGTCTAGACAATAGGAAGTCCCCACCACTCCCATGCCAGCATGGGAGGCAGGAAGACCTACCTGCCTTCGTTCCTACCTGCCCTTCATTCTGTGTTCCATATTTACCCCAACCGTGAGACAAACAGATTAACATCCATATAGAGCCTCAGATAAATTACACGATTCCAATTCTCCCAGTCCTTCCACTAGGGTTTGCACTACAGTGAAATGTGCCTAAAATAAACCTGGGAAAGGAGAGGCGAGAGGAGAGGTGTCATGGAAGGGATCTATGGCATCAAATAACCCCAGATCTGTTCCTGGCTCTGCCATTAGGCGTCTGTGTGACCTGAGATCAGTGGCTTCGCCTCCTAGACATCTGTTTCTTTATCTCTATGGTGAAGGGTTGAACCAAATGACCTCCTGGCCTAAGACTCCCAGAGGCAGCACCCTTTCTCATGGCCCGAAAGCCTCCCTCTCTCCATGGCACCCGTGCTGGTCGAGGACAGAGCCGGAGGGTGTGGAGTTTGAGCAGCACCTGTGTTTACACTGTACAATCTGCAGTTTACTGTAATAAAATCATTTAATACAGTCATAATTTTTTTGGCAAGAGGTTTTGTTTATGGTGAGCAAGACGGAGAGGGAATGATTGACTACAACTGAATGAAATGATAAATCAAAAACAAAGGCGGGAGGACTCGAAGAGCACAAAGCCACAGGCAAATCCAATTTAAGTCTCAAGTTCTGTGCCTTTGTGGGAACAATTGTCTGATGATGAGCCAGCCCTGGAGGTGGGGGCCCAGGGCAGGGGGTGGGTGAGCTGGAGGCACAGACTCCAAAAGCTCATCTCAGCAGGGTTTATCCTCTGAGGGTAGAAAAATAAGGAAACGGCTTTATATGAACTAGTTTTACAAGAACGAGTTTCCTTGGGTCTCCATCTTCAAACAGGATTTGAGGGTGGACCTGGGAATACAGGTGTGTGCGTGTGTGTGCATGCATGCATGCTTGTGCATGTGCGTGTGTCGCTAGGTAGAATAATTTAGCAAGACCTGAGAAGGACTTCCCAGAATCAAAACTATCCCTCACACACAGCATATGAAACTCCACCACTAGCAAGGATTACTTAAGATCACAAACACTTCTGGTCTTGCAAGCATTGTCCTTCAACACCTGAGCGCCTGTTCCATACTAGGACTGTGCCAGGGCAGAAAGGTTACAAAGGATGTTCATTCATCAAATGCTGACTGATTGCCGACCCTGGTCTGAGCACTGTCTTAGGCCCTGGGGAAAGAGCAGTGAAAGAGAATCCCTGACCCCGTGGAGCTTCTATTCTCATGGCATTTACATTCTCATAAATGAACACCATGTTGGTCCCCAAAGAAGAAGACACAAAGGGAAGCAGTTTTTTGCAGTGTGATAAATACTCTAATCCAAGTGTGTACAAGGGCCCAGGAACACTGAGAAGGTGGCGTCTAAGCTGGATCTTCAAGAAGGAGAAAAGCCATCCTTTCATAGCCAGGAGATAACAGTGCTGCAGGGAGCGGTCACTGTCTTGGCAAAGAGTAGACTTGTGGAAGGGCCTGCTCACGTGGGAAGGGAGAGAATTTAACCTCCTAGGAAGGGCTGGTTATTAAGCCTATTGTCTGGTTAACAGCTCATCACTTAGGTAGTCGTTTAACCACTGCCTGAGAACAAGTCTTCAAAGAACAGTCAGAGGTCAGTGCCTGGAAGTGCACCCCATGATAATTGTACCTACCTTGCTTCTGATGATGAAGTGACACCCGCTGGCCTCTCTAATTTGGGAAACCCATCATCCCCATTTGCTATAAAAGGCTGAAATTCTGTAACAGAACTTCCTATGGTCAGCCCTAGCCCACAGAGGACAGCTAGCACTGAGCTTCTCAACAACACTGGTCATAAGGATATATCCTTACCATGTTCATAAATGGTGGTTGAGTTGGAGGGGGTCCTTTGGCCCTTTTAGAGGATAGTCACTGATGGGTTTTCCAGCCCTACACACAGGATCTGCTGTAGCATGACCACTTCTTTAAGCCTTTCAATCCATCCTTTCACTGTCTACCATGGCAGTTCTGAATGACTGCTTCACTGAGAATGAGCATTCATTTTCTCCAAGCTTCTAAGAGTCCCCTTAGCAGTATTCTAGCACATGACAAGGGCCCTGAAAGACAGTCCTAGCATACTTTAAATACATTATTTCAGTTAAACCTCACAACTCTATGAAGAAGGCATTACCTTTTGGAGGCAGAGAAAACTAAGGCTCAGAATAGTGAATAATTTGTCCCAGGTAGGACAGCTGGTAAGCGGGAAAGCCTACATTTGAGTGCAGGTCTGCCTTACTCTGAAGCCCACGCTCTATCTTCAGGCAAAATGTCCCCAACCATGTACCCTCTGCAGACAGCTACCACTACCTCTACCTTCTCCCCCTACCTGAGCTCCCAGAAAGCCACACTGGGCCACCTGTGACGCACTGCTGTCCACAGCAACTAAGATGCCACTTTTGGTTTCTTTTTTGCTTTAAAGGCAAAATATGTTATCCAATTATATTTTGTTATCCAATTATATTTTCACTAAGAAAAAGCTAAGAGCTCCACAAAAGCCAAAAATAGCCATTACAGTAACTGAAGCATAACAGCCACTGTTTTCTAATATTACGAACTAGAACACTCAAGTACTCAGAACATGAAGAGTCCTTACTCTGCAATCTAGAATAGTTTTCCAGATAACAGAGGGTTGGTTTAAGAATCATAACTGTTTATTTAGCTTCCTACAATTTCCACACATACTTTCCTACATCCTTAAATAGAGGTGATAAATTTTAGAGTATTAATTCATGTGTATTTCACAATAATGACTCCCAGGGTTCCTGAGCTAAATTATCCCAGGCTGTTGTGCTTTTGGAGTTTCTGTGCCAGTGTTTTCATTGTTTTTCTGTCTCCTCTCTTGATGTTGGCCACTTCTCACTGCTGTCAATGTGATCTGTCTATATCATCCTTTACTTTGCTGTTGCTAAATAGAGTGGGCTTTGAAACAAAACAATCAGGCTTGCTGGAATTGTGTGTTAAATAATACTAACTATATTTTAAGAGAGGGTCTGAGAGATATTTACTTGAGAGGTCTGTGAAACTCTAGTGCATTTGTTTATTCCACAGTAATTTATCAAGTACTTACTATGGGCTAATATGTGCTAGGAATACAGCAGGATGCGAAATAAACAAAAATCCCTTCTTTGGTGGAGTTGACATCCTATGAGGACCAAAGAAAATTGGTGGCATCTATTCTAAATACACAAAGGCCAGTCTTGCTCACTAGCTAGTTCCTCACTGTGTTGCACATGGGTGCGATTGATAGCTGAATTCCCAACACATGAGGTCTCATTGTTCGATTGGCAATGAGTATACAAGTTCCATAGTACCGTAAGTAGCACAAAGCTAATAGAGAACTGTTCATTCTATTAGTCCAGCACATTGTGGATTAAATGGGCTTTTGTGGGCTGGTCTGGGAACCTAGCCACCATCCATACCTCTGTTTCTATAAGAAAATTTATTCCAAGTTCCAGACAACTGACTTTCAGATGAACTTTTGGAACAGAATTCATTTGTAAGATTAGGACCGCCTGTATTTCTCTATAAATGCTCCAAAAAACCAGGCCATATTTGACCTAAGGATTAGAAATGGGAAAATGTGGATACTACCCAGCACCCCATTAACTGGCTTAGATGCCTCGGGCAAGTCATTGGATCTGAACTTCAGTTCAGACCCTTATATATTGGGTTTCACAAAGATTTTATTAAACAGACAGGGGTTCTGCAGCTATGAAAAAAAAAGTTTAAAAACCACTATTTAAAAGAACCAATAAATATTTCTCCAAAGAATGAATAAATAAGTGAATGAAATGAGAGAATGAGAAAACTTCACTTACATTCCTAATACACCTTGAGTGGCATCCAAAAATGAAGAACATTTCATTAAGAATTGTTTTCTCTTTTTCCCCTTTCCAAGGTGACTTCTGACCCAAAGTCCAAACATTTGTGAAAGAAATAGAATGATTTTCCTCACTCCTGGGAATCTCAACTGAGAATCTGGACTCCAGCAGGACACAAAAGAGAGAGTTATTTTTGCAAGTCAAGCTGATGAGTTATTAGGGCTGCGAATAGTTAGAAATCACCAAGCAGTGTGCACTTGTTCGGTCAGGAGGAAGAAAATGTGGTACTTGAGGAGAAAATCAAACCAAGCAATAGCTTCACAAATAACCATGCACCTCCCCCCTAGGGCCGAGGCCAATGTTATTCTAGACCTGCCTGCCCCTGACTGCCAGGGAGGGTAGTGCTGGGCAGGGCAAAACCTTGTTGGGAGGTGGCTAGCCTGTGTATTTCCAGGACAGGCTGCTGGTAAAGCCCCCAACCTGGATCCCAAGGTTATATTCTTCCCAGGATGGTCTTTTTCCCACCTCCCTCTTCTTCGGGCCTCCCACCCCTCACCCCTAGCTGCTCTTCTCTAAGAAAGGATGACTTCAGAGAAAGGCAGGCATGCCAGGATCTTTCTTCGTGTAGACAACATTAATGGGAAACTCAGAGAAGAAAGTCCAGGAGACCTGGAGAGCTGTCACCACATGCACGAGTAGGGAAGATTTATGTGGAGGACCAGGATGTGGACATACCAATGAATTATCCTTTTGTGCCAAGGTAAATTGGACGGGGGAAACAAATGTGTGTCAAGGAGGCAGAGAGCCTGGGCTTGGCTGCAGTCCTCGCAGCACCTGGGGAAGAGGTCCTCCCTTACATTCTCGTAACTGCAAAACCACCCAGAGCCAGTGATTCTCTTGGGCTCTCCTGCATAAGAAAAACTAACATGTGTTGAGCATATTTTAAGTCCAGTATCTTACTTGCCTTAATTCACTTACCTCCAAAACCTTATAAGGTCAGTACTATGACTCTCCTCACTTTAGAAGTGAGTAAACTGAGGCACAAGGAGATTATGTAACTTGTCCAAGGTCACACAGCTAGATAGCTAAGCAAAGACATGAACCTGAACAGCCTGATGCCAGAGTATGCACTCTCCCCTGCCAAACCATGCCACACAGCACTGCAGACACAGAAAGCATGTAGGTAACCTGAAGTAAGGGACGGTGACACATCCCCTCTCTCCTAAAATAAGGCACTTCCAAGTCCCCCACCTGACATTTGCCAGCATGCAAGGGCAAAGAAACATGCCCTGCTTGGTCACATTAGAGAAACTCAATACCTTCTATAGGTTTTCAGCAGCCTTTAAGAGAGGAACAGAAACAGAGGAGTCCAAGTGCTCTGGATGCTTTTTGTTCTTGAACTTTTTTAGGGGGAATCCTGTAAAAGCATGCTGTATTCCCCTCCATCCTTTCCTATGCATCTATAAATACACCCATTAATTCATAGAGATATGATTTTATATTCTGCTTGATTCACTTAACATTATATTACAACTATTTTCCCTTCCTTCTGGGAGGAAATCAGGCGTAGTGGTTAAGCCCACAAACAGGACCATCAGAAAGCTTAGGTTCAAATCTTGTTTCTAACACTTTGTGACCTATCCATTCTCTGGACTTGAGCACTTTGGTTGGTATCATGGCCTATTAAAACAACAAATAAACAAAACAAAACAAAACAAAAAAACCTCTGAAAATTGTTGAATAAGGGGGGGAATCAAATATTTACACTACCTTTCCTGCATGAACTCTATGTCAAGCTAACCAAATAGTTGAGGAAAAGCATTCTGGGAGAATTCTACCTAATAAGGGCAGAAGGAATGACAAAATTGGAAAAATCACCAACAGAGTACTCCCCTGGCATCAGATTTCTCTAACACTTCAATCTCTTTGATGCCCTTTCTACAACCAGTGGGAGGAAAGTCTCCATTTTTAAAGGGCTGACAAGATTGCGTTAGGCCTACCCGGACAATCTCCCAATTTTATGATCATCAGATTGATAACCTTAATTACATCTGCAAAATCTCTTTTGTCATGTCCCATAACACAGTCAGGAGAGCAGCACCAGGGCATGAAGGCCATGAAGGCTGCTTTAGAATTCTGCCTATCCCACCAGAAGTCTGTGTTGCCCTTCTTATGTGATATTCTATTGGGTTGTCTGAAAAGTCATGATACATGTTTGTGACAGATGGCACTAGTTCATTTTTGGAAGTACTAGAGTCATTCACATCTATGTTTTTGCTATGTCATTTGACAGCTGACAGTTCTAGCTTCATTCTAAAAAAAAATTGAGCCATTTGGTTGAGTTTTGGAGATTTTACAACAAGTTGAAGATGGAAGACCAAACTGTGCATTTTTACCATATTTTACTGTTTTACTTCCATAAAGGGAAGAACACGCATCAAGCTTGTGAAAAGTTGCAGAAAGTTTATGGTGAGAATGCTCTACAAGAACGTCAGTGCCAACAATGCTTCACAAAATTCCATGCTGGTGATTTTGATCTCAACAACGTTCCTCAGTCAGGGAGGTCCACTGAGGTTGATGACGACAAAATAAAGGCATTGATGGAATCAAACCCATTTGACACGACACGAGAGATTGCAGAAACATTGAACATCCATCATTCAAGCATTCATGACCTCCTGAAGAAGCTGGAATACAATCTGATTCCAAGCTCGATATGTGGGTTCCGCATGAACTCAAAGAAGTTCATTTGACAGCGCGTATAAACATCTGCAATATGCTCATTAAATGCGAGGAAAACAATCCTTTTTTGAAGCGACTAATAACTGGTGATGAGAAGTGAATTGTTTACAACAATGTGGTGTGCAAATGGTCTTAGTCCCAAGATGACGATTCACCTCAAATGACATCAATAGTAGACATTCATCAGAGGAAGGTTATGCTCTCAGTGTGGTGGGATTTTAAGGTGTCGTGTTTTTCAAGCTCCTACCAAGGAACCAAACAATCAATTCGAATGTGTACTGTCGGCTATTGGACAATTTGAATGAATCCATCATCCAGAAACATCCAGAGCTTGTTAATTGTAAGAGAGTTGTGTCCCATCGCGACAACGCAAAACTGCACACAAGTTTGATCACCCGTTAAAAATTATTAGAGCTTGGATGGGATGTGTTGCCAAACCCACCATACTCGCCTGACATTGTGCCATCAGACTTCCACTTGTCTCACTCTCTTCAAAACTCCTTGTGTGGTTATAACGTTCAATTCAGATGAGGCTGTAAATGAGCACCTTGTTCAGTTTTTCGCAAATAAAGATAGGTCCTATGAACAAGGAATTATGAAGCTCACTGAAAGATGGCAAAAGTTTATCAAAAAAAATGGGCAATATACCATTGATTGACCTTTGTTCTTTATATAAATAAATGACCTTTGAAAAACATAGACAAAACACGTCATGACTTTACTTTTCCGACAATCCAATAGCTTTGTGCCATCACCCCTCCCCTCTTTCCTGGACAAGGAAGTTCTCACCTTGGGTTTGGGAGGGTTGTTTGTTTGTTTGTTTGGTTGGAGGAGGGAAATGAATTTAATAATAAGGGAGAAATATTTTATTTTGCTCTAAATTTTACGTCTTTCATTTAGTTTTCTTCTATTATGGGGCTCAGAGAAATGGAGCAGGTGACACCTGATGACAAGCAGCACTACATGTTTTTGAGAAGAAAAAACCTTGAATATTTAAAACCATGTTCTACACTGGATTTAGGATGGGGCAGAGAGTGTCTTGAGGGAAGAAGTTGTCGTTAAGCAATCAGATTGTGAGAGGAGAGGCCATTCTTGGAAGAAAGCTATAAGGTCAACTTCTGCATCCCCAAGGGAGGCCAGCCAGCACCACTGCCCAGAAAATCCCCATCACACTGAAGGGCTTGGCAATGCAGAGACTGACCCAGACAGCCATGAGCTTTGCAATCACTCAGACAGAAGTCTGAACCCCACTTCCACCTCTTACCAGTGACTTCAACAACTTGCAAGTTACTCAGACTTCTGTCTCCATTTGCTCGTGTTAATATATGAGGATATGGTCCACCTCACAAGATTGCTATATCACTATCAAAGCTAGCACTGTGCCTAATTTTATAAGTAGCCATTGTTTGCACTGGATAGGGAATAACTTCCTTTCCATGACTTAGATCACTAATCCAGTCATGGCCTGGGGCTCCCAGGAGCTCCCAGGAATAGAGTCTCTACTATGTCTTGAACTTGATGTTACAGTTCCCATATTTTCATGATCGCGTGGCATAAGAAACGTGAATACCCCCTGGGCTTTTCTGGGTCCACCCTGCTGTACATGTGGACTTCCTGGAAACACGGTATGCACCTTGCATGGCCAGGACCTGCACAGACCAGACACACTGTGTGTTCACACGAGTTAATAGCATTAGCATCCAGATCGCAGCAAAGGAAGGAATGGGGTCTGGAGGGAATGGCAGGATTGTCCAAAGCAGTCTGAAAAGAACTGGGGGCGGGGAAAGTGAGGATTGAGAGGGACGCAAGGAGAACTGAGAAAATGAGGGCAGGAAAGAGGCGGAGAAGGTGCTGGGCATGGGGCATGGGGCATGTTGTGTGGGACCCTTGGAAGAGGCTGGATGATTTCCTGCCAGAAGCCCGACTCCAGGGCAGACAGTTCCCATGCTAGATATCAAAGGGTTCGCAATAACAAACGCACTTCCTGCCAGGTTCAGATTGGCTCCTCTGCCAGCAAAGGAGCTTCGGAACTCAAATGGTGGTGGAAGGGTGGGGGGAGGGAAGGGTGAAGGTGTAAAGCTAGGTGAAGTTTACTCATCAGCCAGAGGGCCCCTGGTCGCTGTGATGAATCCAGCATCCCCACAGAGAAGGCTCCAGTCTTCCCCCCCCCCCACAGCCTCCCCAGGAATGACGGGCACTGTGGTCACAGGCTGGCGGGGTTGTTTCTACAGGAATCTGTGAAATGTTAGTCCCTGGTAGGGTGGTATTTTTTCCCCCTCTTTAAAATTTCTCCCACTCTTTTTCAGAAGCAGGGCCTGTGCCTCCATGCCTCCATTACACATATTGGTTCTGACAGCTCAAATTAATATGTCAGATGCTGTGATCCTCGCTGGCGACAGGCCTTTTGACCCTATCAGCGCAATCTGCCTCCCTGATTGAAAATCTCTGTGCCTTAAATTGATTCAGAGTTTTATAAACATCCTGCAGCCGCAATCCAAGGAAGCCACCAATGAAAAACCTAGGAGAGCTTAATTTGCCCTTCCCTGCCCCAGCCCCTCCAACAGCGTGGCAGCTGAGTGGGACAAACAAAGAAGGTTAAAAGGAAGACCTCAGAGTGAGCAACCTGGTAGATTGAGAGTCCCAGGGACCCCCAACTGAGCTGTGATACCCATCCCCCACCCTGCCTGTACCCTAAAATGTAATTGGAATGGTTCTCTGAGAAAGAACCTGATTAGGCATCAGAAGACCTGAGTTGTCTGGCTACACCACTCACTAGCTGTGTGGCCTTGGAAAAGTTCCTTAACCTCTCTGACCCTTGGTTTTCTCTTTATGAAATGAAAATAATAACCACTCTGCTTACCTCAACAGGTTGCTGTTGGGATGGAATGAGATGATGCATTCTGAAGCATTGATGAAATGCAGGGGATTGTGACTGGTTTCTATAATATGCTGGGGAGATGGATGAAACAAAATTGGCAAAACGTTGATAATTGTAGATGCCGGGAGATGAGTACATGGGGATTCACTATGCTCTTCCCTCTAATTTTGTGTATGTTTGAAAATTTCCAAACTAATTTTTTTAACAACACATATGAAGCCATAAAGTATATAATTTTAGAAGTATGTGTGCGGGAGTGTGTGTGTATGTGTGTGCCCACGCATGTGTACCTGCAGAGAGAAGTCACTTCCCAGAGAGCCCTTCCCCTTCTCACCTGTTTAGGGGTCTCTAGAACTGCCCATTGGAACAGAGTCTTAACTGAGAAAGGTGATGGAGATGGAGATGAATTTGGATCATCATGGAAAGATTTGATTCATTGTTGGCTTAAAAACTAAGTTTTAAAATATACAGAAAAGGGACAGTTCCCTGACAAGGGCTCTGCAGTGGGAAGGGGCAGAGCTCTGTCTGCACAGGATGCCCCATCTTAGGAATCTTCCATGCACCACCCAGCCAGCTTCCTCCACATGCCCAGTCACCCTCTCTGGGCCTCTAGCACGACACCTGGCACAATTACCTGACATCCCTGCATAGCACTTTGAGCCTGTTGAGTACAGGCACTGGAGTATGTGGTGGTGGCCTCAGTCCCTGGTACCCAGCACAGCACATAGCACAGTGCTGATAACATCAGCAAATCCACTCCTCACAATCACTCATCCACTCTACTGGCTTCACGTTGCTAAGGCCTCCCCCAGCTTCCAGTACCTTCTGTCCTGCTGTTGCTTTTCCTGCAGCACAGCCTCTCGGCCCAATTACAGGAGACCGGCATCTCTCCTAAGGGCTCTCAGAGGGCGCGGGAAGGGTATCAGGATGCTGTTTTTGGCAAGGATGCCCAAGTGATTCTGACAGGTACCTGCACTTTGAGCAGCCCTGCCTGACCACCATCAGCAGGAGCGGGTCCTTTACTTGTCATTCTGTCCAAATGGGTTCTGATAGCAGCAGGCCCCCTGAACATGGCTGTTCCGTTCTCCTCCTTCCCACATTGATACTGCAACGGAAGGAACACAGAACATCTTCCAAATTTCTCCAGGGCCTCAGGGAAACTCCTGGGGATTCTGCACCACCCACACAGGGAAATTACTCTCTCCATCTCTTCCACCCATGCCTCCCATGGCTGCCTCATCAAGCTGTGTTTGAAGGGGAGAGAGAGTGGGCAGGAGAGAAGGAGGGATGACAAGGAAAGAGAAGAAGGGGAAGACTGACTCCTGGGTGAACAAAGAGATACTAATCAAAGGTACATACACAGTCAGGCCACAACTTTCAATCTCAGAATCCCTCTTAAGCCACAGGGGCATTTGCACCAATCTCACCTCCTCACGTGGAGGCCTATGGTCAAGAATGCCATGGCTCAGCAGCCTAGCAGGCAGCTCCTTCCCACTGGTCACCTCCCTAGGACTCTGGAGAAATAATGAAATGCCTTCTGCCCTGCTCCCTTACCCCTCAACTTCCCAACTGTCATAGGCCAAACTGCCTTCCAGCTGGTCTCCTTGAGCATAAGTGAAACTACTGCTCACTGCCAGTTGTCTCCAAATAGACAATGACAAATAGATATAACATTCATGTCCTCAATTCCATCAGTCTAGAACGTTCTTGCTCTGCAGCCCTACCTACCTGGTCCCAGGTGTGTTTGGTAGGGAAACGTGTGGCTTGGGCTCAGATCCTGGCTCCCCCACTTACCAGCTGTGTGACCTGAGGCAAGTTACTTAATCTTTCTGTGCCTCAGTGTCCTCATCTATAATGTGGAAATAATAATCGTATTTAGCTCATAGGGATGTTCAGGGAATTAGCTGAGTTACTATTTAGAAAGCGCTTGGCACCATATCTGACGCATAATAAATGTTCTGTGTGTTATCATCATCATCATCATCATCATCATCATTATCATTGTCATCACTATTACTATTTATTAGGAACCCTGGTTTCTGGCTTCTGAAAAATTGATCTTTTTCTTCTCTCCCTCCAAATCAAGCTTGCCCACCTCATCATTTACCAAGAAGCCTCTTCTCAAAGTCCAACTCATTTCTCAAAACTAAAATATGATTTTTTCTTTTGCAAACTCTCTTCCTTCTCACAGGCCAGACTCATTCCTTCACGGTGTTTTATGACCCTCAAGACATTGGCTTTTCTCTGGCAAAAGCAACAAAACAGCCTTTGTTCATCCATGAGTCTGGATTAATAGTTTACAAAGCTCTTTTACTTCAGCTATTCCATTAATCCTTTATGGAAGCCCAGACATGTTACATGGTTCACCCAGGGCCCTTTCTTTCCCTGTCTACAGCTTGTAAATGGCAGAACTGCAGCTGGACTCTTGGCCTATGTGACCCCAAGGTCAGGGTCCTCTCCAAACCTCACCTGCCTCCCGTGAGACCCAGAAGACTACCCACCTAAGAACAAACCCTGTGCAGAGAGGAGAATTGCCCAGTGAATGCTTCCCTTTCTCACCTGTTTAGAGGTCCCTAAAACAGCCCATCAGAACAGAGTCCTAACTAAAAAATGATGATGGAAATGAATTTGGGTCAATGTGGAAAGATGTTTGTGACACGTTGTTGATTTTTCTTTCCATTGTTGATTTTAAAAATAGGTTATTAAATATTATGCACAACAGGATTTCATTGTTGTGAAAAGACATACACCTACACACAGAGGCTGAAAGGATAGATAGATACATTTGGTGTTGACAGTGGTAGAGTAATACATTTTTTAATATTTCTGTTTTATCTATATTTTTAAATTTCTCCATAAAATGCATTATTGCATTTGTAATTGAGAAAAATTAATGCCTGGGGGGAAATGGACATAGATGCTCAAATGCTTTACTGTCAGCCTGAGGACTGATGGTCTGGAGCATTCTCCTTACTGAGGAGAAATGGACACACAGGAGAAGTGTCACCTCTACACGGGTTCTCTGCACGAGACCCGGACACAGCGCCAGCAGCCTTATTTCCAGGAAAGCCTTGGCTCCTCCTCACTGGCAGAGTAAAACCAGGGATGGGTACCAACATCCTCAGTGGGGAGAGAAAGTGCCATCATTTTCATCGCCATCACTAACATGGCAAAACACTGATACACTCTCACATTTAATGCACACCACAGCCTTTGAGGTCAATTGGTCAGGCATTATTTTCTCTATGCTACAGAGGAGAGAGAAACTGAGGCCCAGAGGAGTAAAGGAGTTTGAACAAGACCCCACAGGAGAAGGATCGAGCATCAACAGAGCCCAGGTTTCCTGGCAATAAGTTCGCCTCACTCACACCAAGTCCC
The DNA here is from genome assembly GCF_001890085.2 of Hipposideros armiger. Lineage (NCBI taxonomy): Eukaryota > Metazoa > Chordata > Mammalia > Chiroptera > Hipposideridae > Hipposideros > Hipposideros armiger. The sequence goes on from NW_017731734.1 coordinate 1,322,979, forward strand.
ACTAACTCACTCAGTTGCCCAGGCTACTATGCCAGGGAGTTGAGAAGCTACACTAGCCTTCCTGTCACCCCAAAACTTCTTCATCAGAGCCTGCCTGGGAGCTTCCCACCCCCTGCCTGGTCTCAGAACTTCCTGACTGGAACCACTCCTAGCCAGGTGACTGCAGAAGAGCCCAGGTGTATGGGCATATCTTGGGGATGTTGTGAGCTGGGTTCCAGACCACCACAATAAAGCAAGTATAGCAATAAAGTGAGTTGTAATATTTTAGCTGGAGGAGGTTTTTCCCTTCAATTTGTAAAAACCACAACATCTGTGAAGTGCAATAAAGCTAGGTGCAGTAAAACAAGATATGCCTGTATTAGCTAGCTAGGGCTGCCATTAACAACATACCACAGACTGGGTGGCTTATACAACAGAAATGTATTGTCTCACACTTCTGGAGGCTAGAAGTCCAAGATCAAGGTGTGGCAAGGGTTGGTTTCTTCTAAAGTCTCTCTCTTTGGCTTATAGATGGCCATCTTCTCCCTGTGTTTTCACTGGTCTTCCCACTGTACCTGTCTGTGTCCAAATTTCCTCTTCTTATAGGACATCAGTCACATTGGTTTAGGGTTCACTCTGATGACCTCTTTAAAGACCCTGTCTCCAAATATAGTCACGTTCTGAAGTACTAAGGGTTAGGACATCAATGGGGACACCCAAACCTCTCCTATTTACACTACATCAGAGACTGATGACCACTTATGCTCATAACCCCTTGATTCCTAAGGGGGACGACATGCCAAGAGACAACAGGGGAGAAAGCTAGCAGTGACAAGTCTTAGGATTTGGGGCAAGTAAGGAAACCCAAGGGAGTTGGGAATATGGGTGCTGAAGAGGGCAGGTACCCCGTAGGCTGGTGTGAAATGAGGAGGCTGGCCCTGGGGCCTCTGATGGTCCACGCATCCAGGGAGACAGTCATCCCACTGGGCAAATGAGGCAGGTGTGTCACAAAACATTTTTGCCTATAAAGGATTATTATAGGACAATTGCTTTCCTAGAAAGAAAAAAATTAGAAATCTAGGGGACTCTGGGCAAGTTGCTTCTAACTTATCAATAAACTCACATGGTTTCTAACCTTCCTTCCAGTTCAAATGTTTTCAGGTTCTAAGACAATGATTCTTTCTCCTATGATAAAATTTTACCTGGAACTGACACACAATAAGTGTTCAAATAAATTAAGCTTCCTTCTTCCATCTGCTCCCTTTCATTCCCATGGCTGTCATCAGCCCCCACTTCCTCCTCCCAGGTTAAATAACCAAAGAAAGAGAAAGAAGGGGCCTTAAGGAAAGCCCCAATAGTTGATACCGAAAAAGGCAAACCTAAATGGAAAAAGGAAAAGTATTCACATGTTCTGATGTGGTTGAGATGCCTGTGAACTTCCAGAGAACCTGGGCCGGGCTCTTCCGAAGGCAGCAGGGTAGTCACAAGTATAATGGGGAAAGTAAACGTGTTCCCAACCCCAGGACCCAGCACACATTTCTTTCTGCTCCACCGCCTCCAGGGCTGAAGGTTCTGATCTTTATCAGACCCTGTCACTCAGCTCATACGGGCCGGGGCAGGGAGGAGGCTGGGCAGGGATCAGTGGCTACCCCAATCCCTCCTGCCCCTATCCCACTCCCATCAGGCCAGTTTGTGCGAGCCCTGGCCCTTCAAAATAGAACAAGTTTCTACAGAAAAAGAGGCTGTGTCATCTTTCTTTATATTGTCACTGCCTTTCCTTCCTCTCCCTACCCAACCCCCCCCCAAAAAAATAATAGTAGCTTTTGTAGCCCTGGGCAAGAATGGGCACTTGTTAAATATTTGCTGAATTGAATTAAATTAAACTTGTCAAAAATATAATCCCCTTCCAGGCCACAGTCTTCATCATCGTTATCATCATCACAGACCAATATTTCATGTTGTGTCTACATTGCTCTAGGTTCTGGAAAAGATCCATAGATATATACATTCTGGCAGATCTAGAAAAAGCTTCTGGCTAATACTTCAGGGGAGGGAAGAAGGGTAGGAATTTACTGAGCACTTCTGGAAATTTTTGTGCAACTGGCTTTTCTCCCTTTCTAGCGAACACACGCCCATTGTACACCACTTAAAATATTCTCAGTTCAGATAAGGTGTCTCAGCCATAAATCTATCACGGTGGAGCAAGAGGTTTTATTTAGCAATTACACAGAGCTGCTATTGCCCAGCAATTATCAACTCGAGGGAGAAAGGAGCCCAACCTGCTTGTCTCCCTTATCCCCAGGCTCTGGCTGAGATACCTGTCAGAACCAGAGCCAACCACAGGAAGCTGCCTTTCAGGTTTAACGTCTCAGGGACCTTGCTACATGGGGCTGGCCCTGGGGCCAGGCAAGGTGCTTCCACACAGAACTGGGACTGGGCACCCTCCTCAGATGGGGCCAGGTATGGTGTGGCTCTCAGAAGACCTCCCCGCCATAAAGCAGAGGATTCTCCTTCACCCCTGGGTCCTTGGGAGACGGATCCACACTGTCCGGTAATCCAAGAATCTGGTCCTTCCAGGCAGCCAGCCGGGGTCAGGAGCATTTGCCCCTTGAGCTTCCACAGAGAAGGGGGCAGTCTTCCAAGTGTTCCAGATAACAGCAAAAGAGCCATCAGCACAAGAATTATCCTGTGCACATCACCATAAAGTTTACAAAACACCTGCCGTCCATTATGGCCTTAGCTGTTATTTCACAACAATTCGGCAAGGTCAGCGGAGCAAGCGTTATGCCCCTAGTTTTCAGATGAGACACAGTGAGATGAACTGAATTGTCCAGCATCACACAGTTAGTTAATGACATATATTAGGTCAGATAATTTGAAATTGCCAATAAAGATAAAAGACCACAAGTGTTTTCTCTCTAAATTCAGAGGGCAACTGAAGGCCTTGACCTGGCAAAGCCCTAAGCAGAGTCAGGGACAGCGTATCCGTGTCAGGACCACACCCAGCCAGCAAAGCCGTAATTCCCATCATGGACTTGGGGAAGGGGCCAGGGTAGAAGCCCTGCCTTGGTCCCTCTTTATCCTCCACTCCTCGCTGTGCTCCAGGACCCAAGGTGCAACTGGTCAGCCTTAGCCAACTCTCAGGTGACCACCAAGCAAGGAGCTGAGTGAAGAGGACAATGTCACTTGCCATCCCAGCT
>NW_017731734.1:1332120-1337231 GCF_001890085.2 Hipposideros armiger
CACACACACACACACACACACACACACACACACACACACACACATACACACACACACGGGTCACTGCTGCACCCCTCACCCTCACTTCCCCTTTCCTTCAGAGGCTCTGCTTTCTCTCCTTCACCACAAACAAGCGTGTCTCGTGTCTAGGCCTCCAGAGGCAGCTCCCAGGAATGGAAGGCCAGCAGTGGCTCCTAAGAGGACAGCTTCTTGGCAGAGATGGGAGTGGGTGGAGTAGAGCAAATTTTTTCCTTTGTGGCCCAAAGGGCTGTCAAGCTTCTTCAGCTGCCCTGGGGCCTGACAGCCACAGAGAGAGAGATTTACGACCTAGACAGCTTTGATCCAGGCCTCTGAGAAACCTCAGGAGGGGAGAAGGTTTATGGATGGGAATGCAGCCTTCTGGAGAACAGGAGCCCAGGAGTGGGTTCCGGGGACAGGTTGGGCCTTCAAGTCCTCTCATCAAGCAGAGTCCCCTGCCCTTTGGGGAGAGGTATGTAGTGGGTCCGGGACCTGGGGCTTCTGAAACCACAAGCAACACTGCTCGGACAGATGTGACAATCCTGTCAAAAGCTACACCGAGAAGGGGTGGAGGCGCTGGCCCAGACCTCTGAAATTCTCTCACACTTGCTAACCTGTTCTTCCAAACATGTTTTACCCATGTTTCGGTAAACATAGATAGACCAGAAAGAGAACAAGAACCAGATAAGATGTGAGCTGAGAAGGGCACGTTTTACCCGGCAGGCACGTGGGTTTTGTTGTCCATTCTTGTTGTCGATACTGTTGTTCTTAGTAATGGTGGGGGTGGTCAATTGCTGGGTTATATTTCATCCCCACCTCCTTTCAGAGAAGACATAAGGCAAGGACAACTTCCCTGTGGGCAGAGAACCCTCGTGGCTCTTCCCCTGGCCCTCAACTTGCCCCCCCCAGGAGGGCAGGGAACCCGTGTGCCCTTGTGGGACCTCCCAGCTTTGCCGATTGGAAAAATATCCCCAAAACACAATTGTATCCAAGGCAAAGAAAGAGCCAGATGCTTTCAACTGGACACTTCCTCCGATTGGTTGCCTCAAGTTTAAAGTCTCAGCCACCTCCATAAAACTGTTCCCGTCCAGAAAGCAGCCTCTGCCATGGAGAGCTGAAGAGGGACCTTCACAAAGCAGCCCAAAGGCGGACTCTCGGCCCTCTGCGGTCCCTAGGGTAATACAGATGTCAAGAGATAAACCTCCAAAGAAACACCCTGAGAAACTTGCCACTCTTCATCGTGCCCAACAAGCCAGCCTACAGCCTGTGCATACAGGAATAAATACATATTTGCTGAGCACCAAATTGGGCCTAATGACCCTGGCCTGTCTCACAGGGTCATCTTGAGAAATAGCTATGTCAGACGATGAGCGTGAGCAGCTGTTCTCCATTTGCACTCAACAAGAGGAAAGGGCCTTAAATTACAGCGGGAGGGATTAAGGTTAAACATTAAGAACAGCTTCCTGGCTGGGAGGGTTGTGAAACACTGTAATGTGTTACCCAGGGACTGCTGTAGACATTCCTTTTTCAATGAGACTTTAAAGAAGAAGGAGGTTGGGGATCTGCCCAAGGCAGTTTTATTAGGAACTTTATTAGGTCATCTGGTCCATCCTCCTGAAGGCAAGGACTTGGACTAAAACAACCACCAAGCAAGGCCTTTCCGGACAGGATGACCTCTACGTTTCCTTACCATCCAAACTGTTGTGATTCTGAAAAAGCTGATTCCACACCCTACACAGTGAAAGGAGAACCCAGTGCCATGGGCGAGGCCACCCTCCAGGGCCTACTTCCAAGGCTCTGCTAGCTGTAGTCAACGTTAACAGTGAGAAGAGGAAACAGGGTGATTTCCAAACCCTCTGGAGACCAAGACAGATATTTACCAGCCAGCACCAAGAGAAAGCCCTACACCCCCCAGGGACAGATAAATAATAAGATCATAACATTGTATGGAGAGAGGGACAATCCACCCATTGTATAGGTGGGGAGACTGAGGCCTAGACATGAGCAGTGCCTTCACAGTTACTTTGTATGGGAGTTGGGCCTGGAAAACCCTGGGTTAGAGCCTGACTTGACCACTAACCAGCTGAGTGACCTCAAGCAAGTCATTTAACTCCCTTGGCCCCCCAGTAGCCTTACCTACAAAATGAAATATTAGAAATAGTAAACCTAAGACATGAGGCACCATCATCAATTCTAGAGCACTCTAGGTCTAAAGTGCCTGTTCTCACTAGCGTTACTTTCCATTTGTGATCCTTTCTGTTAATCCAGTTGTATTAAATGTAGACCTCTAACTTGGAAGTGATTCTTCTAAATTTTCAGATTAAAAGAAAAATAAAATGTTTGATCTTTAAGGCCAGGGGAGGTATATAATTAGCCTTAGTCACCGTCTTACTCAAATCCACTCGTTTTGCAGATGAGATGAAGAGTGCTCCCAGGCACTTAGAGAGACAGGAGAGAACATGCTAGAAGGGGTCAGGGTTGTGGAGGGAATGCCAAAGGCAAGCTTTGTTGGCCGGAGCCAGCCTGCTCCCTGGCCCTGGGTATGACATTCAATGCATGAACCTGAAATGCCAGGCAGTTCCTTGCTGGCCTCCCCTTCGGTGGCCTCCCCTCCCATAGCCTCCAGTTATCTGCTCTCAGGGTTAGCACCCAGAAGGTCTTGCAAAGCCACTGACTAACTTATGACCCCAGCGTGGGGGGTTTGCTGACACCAGAGTAGACAGGCCGTTTGCTCAATGGCTTAACCTTCCTGGTCCTTCCCTCCAGGGCCTCCTGCCTCTTGCCTTCTTCTCCAGCCCCTACTTCACCTCCTCATCTTCTAGCTGCGTCCCACCCTCAGTCTCTAAGATCAGTCCCCATCCAGGACAAGGGTCACTGAAAGACACACAAGGACATTTGGTTAGCACCTCATATTTGCAAGGCTCTGTGTAAGCAAATGTTATCTGATTTAGTCTGCCCTCCCAGCCATCTTGCAAAATAGTTAGCATTATCCGCCATTTAAGATAAGGAAACCAAGGCTTGGAGAGGTTAACCAGGCTGTCCTGGTCACACAAGGAGCAAAAGGGGCAGAGCTGAGGATTAAACCCCAGTCCCCGAGTTCCAAAGCCAGTCCTCCTTTCTGGGGCCGGCTGCTCCCAGTCCAGACCTGGGGTTCCTCCTCAAGCCCCTTTTCCTGAACGCTCTGACATTGTTTGCCACTCCTGATGCCACGTCTTTACCTTGTCTGGGGCCTGAGCCCCCCTCTCAGTGAAATTCCACGTCCCCTGGATTGGCAGAGTCCCTTTCCCGCTCCCTAACTCATGGAGTTCCATAATGAATAACAGACACCCCTGTGATGGCTTTCCTACCCGGACTTTCAAGTTCCAGGGTTTTGTATCACTGTGACCCTCCTGCCTTTCAGGAGGGTCTATCTCCTCAGTTCTGTCACCTGGGTGTTATCCTGTCTGTCACCATATCCTTTGGGTTATTTGATATGCCAGCAGAAAGGAACTCCTCAAAGGGCCTGCCCATCCAGGTACTTTGCTTGCCTGCTGTTGGACTTGGCCAAATGTCCCCACCCCCACCCAGCCATGCCCAGACCAAGATACGGCAACCAGGCCTCCTAGAAACAAATGACTCAGATAGGACCAGAGTAGGAGAACAGTGAAGAGAACAGAGTGGAGTCAGGCTGACCAGCTGGGAGCTCTTAGGCAAGTCCCCTATCTATCTTCAGGTTCCCTATCTATCCATCTATAAAATGAAAACGTGAGTACCTTACTCACAAGGTTAGTGTGAGAATTAAATGAGTCACTCTCTGTAAGCAATTAGAACAGAGCCTAGCACATGGTTAATACAACATACATGTCATTAAACAAAAATCCATGCCTATTATACCCTCTAGTTTTAAAATCACAGACCAGGCATCTAGTCCCAGGCTTGGGGAATCTCGAAGTTGGAAGAAGGCAACTGCCTCCCAGTACAAGAGTCCTTACAACCACAGCACTAGAAGGTGAGCATCAGCTTCTGAAATGCCTGTAAGGACAGGAGGTTCACTACCTTACTGCAGACTATCCCGGCATTAAATAATTTTAACTTGTTTTTTTATTTTGTTTTTACCCTGAGCTAAAAGCAGCCTGCCTGGGGCTTCCGCCTACTGGCCTGAGACCCAGGCCTGCTCCCTTCCACATGACAGGCCAGCCTCACATTCCCTTCTCACCCCAGCTCTGGGCACCCTCAGCTGTGCACCATGATTTATAGGTGGTTTCCATGCTGGCAGGTAATGCAAACCAGCCTAGCACATTCTTGCCTGCTCCCCGCACCTTTCCTCTCCAAAGCCCCCAGGCCGGCATACCAGCACACACACCTCGTGTTGACAGCTCCAAGGGCAGCTCAGCCAGGCAAGGCGTGGTCCAGAGCCAAGTGGATGGTGCCCAGGGACAAAGGAGAGAGTGTGGACTCTGAGAAAAGCCTCCAAGCACACGTCCAAATACAGGGAAGAGAGAGGCTTTTCCAGAATCTGCCTTAACACAGGCAGGATAGTCAGGTGGCGGGCATCTGAGAGGCACCAAGAAGTCTCCTGTCCTTCTTAAAGTCTTGTGCTTTGGAGTTAAACCTTGCCCTCCCCCTCTATTCCTTTATTCAGTGTAAAAATTGATGAGAGGAATAATACATACAGCCTGTGATACTTCGGTGCAAATGCAATCGACGTTTTTGCAGAGTAAGCGGCAGGACATGGTACCTGGAGAGAGAGAAGATTCTGAAAAATGGAGGAAAGGGTGCACTCCCTCTCCCCCTCAGCTTGCCTGGAATGGTTAGAAAGGTGAAGATAATATTTATTTTAGAGATTACCATGTGCTAGGCACTGTCCTTAACCATTGACCTAAATGAATACACGTAATCTCTGTAACAACACTATGAGGTAGATACCAGGTCCATTTACAAATAAGGAAATCAAGACTCAGAGAAGTCAAACAGTTTGCCTAAAGTCACACAGATAAAAGGTCACAGAGCCAGAACTCCGACTTACTGCTAAGCCCTTTCCACTTTACACTGTGTGGCCAGACCACTCTGCCTTGTTGTATTTTACAGGCACTAAGAGCCTCTGCATTAGGCTG